>NC_044381.1:29130863-29432031 GCF_006542625.1 Nomascus leucogenys
CTGGCTCCTTGCCTCCAGCTTCCCAAGTTCTTTCCCTGTAGCCCAGCCAGCAGACTGCAGCTTTTGACAACATCTCTACCCCATTTGACTTCTGCCCTCACCAGATCTCTGTCTCTGGCCAGTCTGGCTCTCCTGCCCAGCTCATCCTGGGCATTTTGCTTCCCCTCATTCCCATCTGGGAACAGCTAGTTCCTTCTGACTGTGACTTCTGTCTTTCTCAGTTTGTACAAGTTCTCCCATCACAGCCACCTACCGAGCTGGGATCTAAGTCTCCTACCCAATCCCTCCCAGTACCTCTGGCCTATAGACAAGTCCTTTGCCTTTTCTGTACTTATTTTTTCACAGCCAAATCCATTTAGGACTTTTCAAAAGTAGTTTTGCAAATAAAATAAAGCATTTGATCTTAAATGTGATCCCTGGACCAGCTGAATCCACATCACCTCATAACTTCTAAGAAGTACAAATTGTCCGGCCTTATCCCTGGACCTACTGAATCAGGAACTCTTGGAGTAGAGTCCAAAAATCTGTGTTTTAACATTTCCTCTAGGTAATTCTGATGAACGTCAAGCTTGAGAGCCATTGAACTGAGAGAAAACAAATTGTTTACAAAAAAAGGGGTCGGGGAGAGGACTACAGAGGCATAAAAATATCACTTCAAAACCTAGGTTTCTGATTCTTAAAAAGCCTATCTGGTCATGGACATTTATCCTCTTGAGGTCTCTGGGCCTCCAGGAACCTCTTTCTGAGGAAACCTCAAGTTAGGATAGCCTCATAGAGAGGCTGATGTAGAGAGTCTGGCAAAACTGTCTCTCCCAGAACCAGGTTCTGTATCCTCTCTCAGTGGTGCCAGATATTGCTTGCAGCCCTGGGCTACCTGGTATATTCTGAAATTCCCCCATCTCTTAGGAGAGAAATTTACTTCCTTTCAGTGTTGCCAGCAGTCTATCCCTTTGGGAGTCAGTATAGGAGTCAGCAGTCTGAATTTAAATCCAGATGCTGCTGCTTACCAGCAACGTAGCCTTCAATGAGTCACTTAACCTTGCTAAACCTCAATTTCCTCGTCTGTAACATACGGATCAGAATAGTAGTAATTCCCTTTTACGGTTGCTGTGAGGATTAAAGGGGATTATGTAGGTCAAATGCTGGCTAGTATTATTTAACAAGTGGTAGCTGTTACTAATAATTACTCTGTTACTCATCATGTCCTTCTGTTTTACCCTTGCGCAGCTCTTTTTCCTTCTGGATCTTTGGGGCCTTAAAAGACCTATTCTCACCACGACTCCCCCTTTCCCTGTTATACCTGTTTTTTTCTGGAGCATAATCACTAGTCAAATGCTGCCCTTTGCTGAAGCCCAAAATCTTTGCCCGTTGCTCCCTGCTACTATATCTGGCCTGAGTCTTAGCATTTGCCACCCAGCCTGGGAAGACTCTAAGGCTCTCTAAGCCTCAGTTTCTTTAGCTGTGAAATAGGGATTATAAAAGTAGCACCTATAAGGGTTGTCGAGTGGTAAATGATATAATTCATATTAAATTTTGAGCACAGTGTCTGGCATGTAGTGGGCATTCGAAAAATATTAGCTATTATCATCTCTTCCCAACCATAGAAACCTAATTAACTCTGATTTTTTTTTTAACAGAGGCATGGTCTTGCTGTGTTGGTCAGGGTGGTCTTGAACTCCTGGCCTCAAGCAGTCCTCCCACCTTGGCCTCCCAAAGTGCTGGGAATATAGGCCTGAGCCACCATGCCTGGCCTTGCTTTTCCTGTGCTTTTCTGAGTAAAACCCAAACTCACCCAAAATCCCTGCAATCCCTTGGAAGTCAGATCAAAAATTTCTGATCCTAGGCACTCACTATAGACAGAGTCTCCCAGGAGGGTGATATGGTTTGGCTGCATCCTCACCCAAATCTCATTTTGAACTGCAGCTCCCACAATTCCCATGTGTCATGGGAGGGACCTGGTGGGAGGTAATTGAATCATGGGGGCAGGTCTTTTCTGTGTTGTTCTCATGATAGTGAATAAGCCTCATGAGATCTAATGGTTTTTTGAAAGTGGGTTTCCCTGCACACGCTCTCTTTCACCTGCTGCCAATGTAGGATGTGCCTTTCACCTTCTGCCATGATTGTGAGGCCTCTGCAGCCACATGGAACTGTGAGTCCATTAAACCTCTTTTTTGTTATAAATTACCCAGTCTCGAGTATGTCTTTATCAACAGCATGAGAACAGACTAATACAGATGGAAAGAATGTTCTGCCCTGATGTGGGCTGGTGCTCTCTACTTGAAGAGCTCTAAGCCAAGTGGTAAGCAGTCAGTGTACATAAACCTGACTAGTGAAACCATGTGAGAAGAGACACAACTAAAGCACCTGTGAGTATTTAGCCTGAAAGGAAAAACTCAGAGTGGATATGATAATTGACTTCAAATTTCTATAGGGTTATTGCGTGGAAGATGAAGCTAACTTGTTCTCCAGCATCCCATAGGTATAATTAGACCCAATTGGTGGAAGCTACAGGAAGATGAATTTCCATTCAACAAAATGTCCAACTTTCTGACAGAGCCATAGAGAGCTGGACTAGACTGTTTGGTAGTGAGATCCCCATTAGTGCAGGTATATAAGCAGGGGCTGGACATTTGCTTAGCAGAGCATTCATAGGGGGATTCAGGCACTGGAAGGGTACCTGGTAGAAATAACTTTTTTTTTTTGAGACAGGGTCTGGCTCTGTCACCCTGGCTGGAGTGCAATGGTGCAATCTCGGCTCACTGCAACCTCTGCCTCCCAGGCTCAATCCTCCCACCTCAGCCTGCTGAGTAGCTGGGACCACAGGCACATGCCACCATGCCCAGCTAATTTTTTTTTTTAATGTTTTGTAGAGATGGGTTTTCACCATGTTGTCCAGGCTGGTCTTAAACTCCTGAGCTCAAGCAATCTGCCCACCTTGGTCTACCAAACTGCTGAGATTATAGGCGTGAGCCACCGTGCCCAGCAGAGATAACTTTTAACATCTTCCTGAACTGTGAGGTTACATCATTCTCTAAACTGGAGGGCAAAACCATTCATTCCCTTTCTGATTCAGTTTTGTAATTATACTCATGTTTGGAAGGCTCTCTGAATCTCCTCTCCCCACCCTCACTCCCATGTGGTCCACTGCAAGAAGTCCCACTCCTTCCTGGGAGGGATAATTAATTAAACCCTAGCCATTATGATGTGATTGTGTCACAATACCTTCTCCATGTGTAATGGCCTACTTTATGCTGGCACTAGGGACACTGAGATGATTAAGGCCTAGAAGGCACAAGTGCTTTCAATCTACCCTGCCGTGGCTCTGGTCATGCCTCTGAACTCGTCATATTCAGAGAATGATCAGGCACAAAGCAAATTTATCTGCCTACCAATCTCCTCATTGTGAAAGCATGGTGGCCCCCAGCCAGGTTTCTCTAACACAGAGGAATAGACTCAGTGTTCCTAGGAAGAACACTGCACAGCAGCCCCTATCCCTCTGCATATACTCTGAAAATGTTAAGGGCCGCATTGAGACTAGGGAGATAAAGAGCCATCGCAAATTCACCGCACTTCTATTTCATTGGTTAAGCACCCAGACTCTGGTGCCAGACTGTCTGAATTCAAATCCCAAGTCTTGCCGGTTGTGTCTTTGGGCAATTTCTTATCCTTTCTGTACCTCAATTTTCTCATTTCTAAAATAAGAGTATTAACAATATCTACTTGATAGGTTTGTTATGAAGATAAATGACTTAATGTATATAAGATGCTTAGAATAATGGCAGACATATAGAAAATGCATAATATATGTGAGCTATTATCATTTTCTAAAACAAACTGTTCTTCTAAGCACAGCACCAGGAAATAGTAGTGTCTGTGAGCCCTTTGGTACTGCAATGCCATTGCTGCTGCTGAAGATGGTACTGTGTCAGCACTTCCGGGGAAAATAAGCCTCTTGAAATCCATCCTTCATTATGAAGGTCAATCTGTACTTTTCCATAACAAAGAGTTTGAGGGAGAAAGGTGATAGGACTTATGCTAGAAGGGAAGGACTTAAGACAAGGAGATAGAAAGGGAAGATTGGATCCTTTCCAAGCCAAAGAAACAGCCTGAGCAAAGATGGGCAACAATGGAAGAACAATCCCAAGAAATGGAGGTAGGGGATGAAATGAGTGGAAAGTGCAATCTTCAGTGCCCAAATTTTGGGGAAGCATTAGGAGGACTTTAGAACATATAGGAGATGAAATGTTCTACAGCCGTGAAAAGTATCTTTAAGAAAAATATAGTAGTGAGAGAGTTTATAATATTAGAAATTTTTTAAATAGCTAGAATAATTTTTTTTCTCTTTTTTTTCTTTTTTTTTTTTTTTCTTGAGACAGAGTCTCGCTCTGTCACCCAGGCTGGAGTGCAATGGCGTGGTCTCGGCTCACTGCAACCTCCACCTTGCAGGTTCAAGCAATTCTCCTGTCTCAGCCTCCCGAGTAGCTGGGATTACAGGTGCCTGCCACCATGCCTGGCTAATTTTTTTTGTATTTTTAGTAGAGACAGGGTTTCACCATGTTGGCCAGGCTGGTCTCGAACTGCTGACCTCATGATTTGCCCACCTCGGCCTCCCAAAGTGCTGGGATTACAGGCGTGAGCCACCGCACCCGGCCGAAAAATACCTAGAATAATTTTTCTAAATACAATTGGATAATGCCTACTATAGAAAAGTAACCAATGCATTTATAAGTTTTTAGTTTGTTTATACCTTTTAGCTCAGGTGAAGTGACATCATATATGAAAGCTCAGCCTGGCTTCCTGTGATCAAATACAACACTGTTTTTTTTTGTGTTGTTTTTGTTTTTGTTTTGAGATGGAGTCTTTCTCTGTCTCCTGGGGTTGGGGTGCAATGGTGCAATCTTGGCTCACTGTAACCTCTGGCTCCCAGGTCCAAGTGATTCTCCCGCCTCAGCCTCCTGAGTAGCTAGGAATACAGGTGCCCACCACCACACCCAGCTAATTTTTGTATTTTTAGTAGAGACAGGGTTTCACCATATTGGCCAGGATGGTCTTGAACTCCTGACCTCAAGTGATCTGCCCACCTCAGCCTCCCAAATTGCTGGGATTACAGGTGTGAGCCACCGCGCCTGGCTACAACACTGTTTTGGTTCAAATGTTTGGGTCTCCACAAAATCCATTTGTTGAAATCTTAACCCCCAAGATGATAATAATAGGAAGTGGGGCCTTTGGGAAGTGATTAGGTCAGAGGCAGAGCCCTTATGAATGGCATGAATGAAAGAGTCCTGAGAGAAATCCCTCAGTCCTTCCACCAGGTGGGGCTCCATGAAGTGAGAAGGTTCCATCTGTGAACCAGGAGGCAGCCGTTCACAAGACACTGAATCTGCCAGCACCTTGATCTTGAACTTCCCAGCCTCCAGACCTGTGAGAAATAAATTTCTGTTGTTTGTAAGCCCCCCAGTCTGTGGTATTTTGTTACAGCCACCAGAAAGGACTAAAACAAACACCTACAAATAGTATATGTTTATTTTTCTGCTACATAAAAGTGAATCAAAGACAAGCAAATTGGCTTTGATATATAAACTCAAATTTGGCATGATTTCTTCATGATGAAAAAAAGAAAAGGGAAAAAGTGGGTGGAGAGAGAGATTAATAGGGGTCAAACTGTAATGGTCTCTGAATTCCAGGCCAAGGTGTTGGGTTCTGAGCATGTTGTGTGGGGGAAGCCACTTGCATGTTTATGAGCAATAAGTTATTTTAGGACAGTTGATTTGGCAGGAGAAATAGGAAGGACATGAGTGGGAGGAGTCTGGGGTGAGGAGTTGACTGCAGATCCAGAGGCCCAGACCTCTCCTATTCCCTGCCCCTTCCCTTTCCTGGTTAGATCCCTACAGCCCGCCTCACCTCCCACTCCATCACCATTACCACCACCACCACCATTAGAATACAGTAGTTACCTTAGCATTATAAATCTTTAAGTACTTTTTCAGTCAAATGGAAAAAATAATACATTGGCCTGAATGAAGATGGTTGACTTTCTTCCAAAGTTATCTAAAACAGAGGTTGGCACACTTTTTGTGAAAGGGCCAAATAGTCAACATTTTAAGCTTTGGGGGCTATATGGAATCTGTCACAACTATGCAACTCAATCACTGCAGGGCAGAAGCAGCCATAAACATGAAGGATTGGGTGTGGCTGTGTTCCCAATAAAACTTTATTTACAAAAATAGCTGGGGGCCATATTTTATCAACTCCTGATCTCAAAGAATATTGTGGTTTTTTTTGGAAGATAATTCTGTGATTCTTTTGTGCTTCTAAAGACTCCCTGGTCCTCCATCTCAGACAGTTCCCACATACATACACTGCCATCATGAGAGGAAGTATAGCATTGATAAGGTGTTGGGCTAATTATCTTTGGAGCAATAATAAGCAAAACAATGTTAGTGTGGAGAGCTTTGGAGTTAGAACTAGATTTGAATCCTGACTCTGGCAACTGTGTGATCTTACACATAGCACACAAACTCTCTGAGTCTCCGTTTCTTCGTGGTCAAAGTGGAGATAATAGGTGCAACCTTACAGGGCTATTGTGAGGATTAAACGTATGTAAAGCACCAGCCTAATGCTTGGCATGGAACAGGCACTCAATAAATAGTAGTTATTAACCCACATTGGCTCTATAAATAGCAGAGTCAAAGTCGACAGACCCATCCTGAACAAGAATTTCGCTGGGGATCTAGCCTTCAGGCCAGTATTGGCACTAGAGTGAGAAAAAGGAATCATTTAAACATCCCCGAGGCTAGAAGAGAAAGCAACATTAAATGTGAAGACAGTGCTGCAAGACAGATTTCTATCAAATGCTTTTGATTATTTATTAGACAGCCGCACTGTACCAAATCCACTTGGCTGTTGGTGGTTTGAGAACCTTGTTACATGCTTTCATTGAAGTAATAAGATCCTGCTCTTCATAATCGCAGACTCTCAACAGCTGGTGAGTGGGAGAACCTCATGTAAACAACCTCCTCTGAGTTCATTCTTCCGGGCTCATGAGACCAGTCACCTTTTCTTCAGCTGAAAAATCAACACATCAAGAAAATGAATGCTTCTGTCCTAGGGGAACACGACACAATGAGAAGCAATCAATAAGTAGAAATAGTGTGGGATCATCTTTAAAGAAAACATTGAAATGTAAGAAGGCTACACACACGCACACACACACACACACAGATTAACAAATTTAAAAAGATATCCGAGAGATCCCCTTATCAACTGTGTATTCATGCGCATGTTATTTAAAATCTGTGCCTACATTTCCCAATGTATAAAATTGAGATAATTATGGTTTCCTTAAGGTTGTTGTAAGGATTAAATGCATTGGTAAACACAACATACTTAGAACACTGCCTGACACATAGCGAGGAGGGCTAGATTAGCGTTTGCCATTGTTGGCATTAGTATTATTCTTTGACAAAGAGGTTTTTAGAATAGTTGAACTGAATCAAACAAACCCATGATGAGTTAAACTCAAAGCTAATCTGCAAAACTTGATTCTATGATACTCTCAGAGACCAAAACCTGAAATGCAAATGAAACTTTGAATTTTTCACTCCTGTAATTCCATTAGCAGTGGGTCAGGTCAGACCAGGGTAATGGGTGTTCTAATAGTTTGGTTCAATTCAAGAAATAGTGACTAAGTAAATGAACTGAAGATAAGGAGTATAATGTGGTTCTTTAAATGGATATTCTTATTCCTAGGAAATACACATTGAAGTATTTAGGACTAAAGGGCAATGACATATATACATTATTATCAAATGACCCAAAAGTATTAGGTATATACTATATACCTAATAGATATGTATGTATATATATATAGAAAGAGAGTATGGACCTAATATTCTCTGTATATATCTATATCAATCTAGATACTATCTATCTAGATCTCAATAGCTAGATATAACTACATCTATCTATAGATATCTATATCTATAGATAGATATCGAGATCTAGATAGATAGATATAGAGAGAGAATGGATGAGCATATGGGGTAAAATACATGTTTAACAAAGGTGTAACAATATGTAGCATGGTGTTCTATGTACCATTCTTATTCTTGCAGCTTTTCTGTAAGTTTAAAATCATTTCCAAATAAGAAAGCCCCATTAGGATGGGTTAAAAATTAAAAATAAGGGTAGGCTCAGTTTGATTATCAAACAAGCCCAGAGCCACTGCAGGATAAGCACAAGTAACAAGATACAGTCCTAACCACAAGATGCCAGGAGAGCTTGGACTTGGAAGAAGGGGATATGAAATAGTTCAATGATTCAGATATCTAATGAAGTCAGGTGAAGATCTGATACCTCTGTCTCCACAAGAGGCTCTGCTTGTCTCCAGGTGCTTAAAACAGGTCACATGTGGCACTAAGAATAACGCTGCTTGAAACCCTTACCAAAAGTTTCATTTTAGGGTTTTAGTCTTGAGATTTTAGTACATGCCAGTTATTGCTGATCCCCCCGCCTCAGATTTTTCCCAACTTCAATCCATTTGGCAGGCTGCCGATAGAATAAATCCGTAAATTGTTGCTTTTGCCACATTAGTTCATCACTCAAGAAATTAGCAATGGCTTCCTATTTTCCACAACACCTCATCTAAACTTTGCTGTCTTATCAGTTTCATTTTATTTATTTATTTATTTGAGACAAAGTCTTGCTCTGTCACCCAGACTGGAGTGCAGTGGCATGATCATAGCTCACTGTAACCTCAAACTCCTGAGCTCAAGCAATCCTCCCACTTCAGCCTCCTCAGTAGCTGGGACTATAGGAACTCCATGCCACATGCTACTCCATTTTTATGATTTTACATACTTTGACTTGCAGTTTCAACTTTCATGATTTTTTTCCCCTTTACTGAAAATAATAGGACCTATGATTAGACTGACATCTGACTGATTGTTGCTTGGTTATGGTCATGTGGCCTAGTCACTAGGCTTATGCCAAAGTTGTGATTTGTCTGATGTTAAGATATAAGTTCTTTCCTCCTATTTTTGTATTTAAATAAACTTTTTTATGTTTTCTGTATTTGAGATAGAGTCTTGCTTTGTCACCCAGACTGGGGTGCAGTGGCATAATCTCAGCTCACTGAAGCCTCTGCTGCTGGATTCCAGCGATTCTCCTTCCTCAGCCCCCTGGGTAGCTGGGATTACAGGTGCACACCACCACGCCAGGCCAATTTTTGTATTTTTAGTAGAGACGGGATTTCGCCACATTGGCCAGGCTGGTCACAAACTCCTGACCCCAGGTGATCTGCCAGCCTTGGCCTCCCGAAGTGTTGAGATTACAGGCATGTGCCACCACACCCAGCCAAATAAACTTTTTAATTTTAGAATAGCTTTAGGTTTACAGAAAAGTTGCAAAGATAATATAGAGTTCCCATCTACCTCATGCCTAGTTTCCCCTATTGCTAACATCTTACATTATTATGATACATTTGTCACAACTAGTGAACCAACACTGGTACACAGCTATTAGCTAAACTCCATACTGTAAGGTCCTCTGAACAGGCTACACCATGGTCGAGCCATTGTGACCCCTGTGACCCACACATACAGGCCTCCTGGAGTCACAAAGCCTGGAGCAACAGGAGAACCACTAAAGAAGAAGAAACAGCTAGTTCCTGCCTTAACTGATTAACTGACC
This sequence comes from Nomascus leucogenys, assembly GCF_006542625.1. NCBI lineage: Eukaryota > Metazoa > Chordata > Mammalia > Primates > Hylobatidae > Nomascus > Nomascus leucogenys. Next base: position 29,140,554 of record NC_044381.1, read on the forward strand.
TTGCAGCATTCTACTATTGTGATATGTTCCTGCCCTACCCTAACTAATCAATCAACCTTGTGATATCGTGCCTTGTGACCTCCCCCCACCTCATAACTATGCACCTTGTGACATTCTTCCCCTGTCCAAAAAATGGCCCCTAACTGTAACTTTCCACTACCTACCCCAAACCTGTAAAACCAGTTCCGCTCCTACCACCCTTTGCTGACTCCTTTCTCAGACTCAGCCCACTTGCACCCAGCCTTGTTGCAACAGCCTTGTTGCTCACACTTAGCCTGTTTGGGTAGTCTCTTCAATTAGGTGCACGAATAACACATACTTTATTCAGATTTCATTAATTTTCTCTGATGTCCTTTTCAGTTCCACAATCCTATCCAGGAGACTATATTATATTCAGCTTTCCTCCTTTTTTTTTGTTTTTCGAAACAGACTCCTGCTTTGTTGCCTAGGCTGCAGTGCAGTTCTATGACAACAGCTCATTGCAGCCTCGACCTCCCCGGCTCAATCGATCCTCCCACCTCAGCCCTCTGAGTAGCTGGGGCTACAGGCCCACGCCACCACACCTGGTTACTTTTTTTGTATTTTTTGTAGAGATGGGATTTCACCATGTTGCCTAGGCTGGTCTTAAAGTCCTGGGCTCAAGTCAAGCAATCCGCCTGTCTTGGCATCCCAAAGTGCTGGGATTGTAGGCATGAGCCATTGTGACTGGATCTCTTCCCATTTTTAAATTTTAAAATATTATTTAAAAAGCTAAATGCAACCCTTAAGACTAAAGTATACAGTCTGATAAATGTGATTTCATTACACTTGGATGCTGTGTCTTTCCTACTACCCTTGAACATGAAAACTCACAGCATAATCTAGCTCATCCCAGTGAGTGACAGGAAGATTCAGTTCAAAGCTTCCTGAATCTTCTCTTTGTGTCAGATCCCTTGGGAGCCCAGGATATCCTTCTCCAACTTAAAGTCCAAGACTACATCTAATTAACTGGTCCAAGCAAGTTTTCCTTCTATAAATACATGGTATAAAGGAATTATTATATGGATATTGAATCCCCTGGAATGAATCTCTACTTTTATCTTTTCCGTCTTATTTTTGCCCTACTTTCTAAGAGACTTCCTCAAATTAATCTTTCAACCCTTCTATGAGTTTTACACTTTTTTCTATTTAAAATTTATTTGTTCTCTGAATCTTCCTCTTTTAAATAGCAAACTATTTTGTTTCCTTTTTTTTTTTTTTTGAGACAGAGTCTCGCTCTGTCACCCAGGCTGGAGTGCAGTGGTGCAGTCTCGGCTCACTGCAACCTCTGTCTCCAGGGGTTCAAATGACTCTCCTCCCTCAGCCTCCCAAGTAGCTGGGATTACAGGCATGCATGACCATGCCCAGCTAATTTTTGTATTTATTTAACGGAGACGGGGTTTCACCATGTTGGCTAAACTGGTCTCAAACTCCTAAACTCAAATGATCCGTCCGCCTTGGCCTCCCAAAGTGCTGGGATTACAGGCATGAGCCACCGACCAGCCTAAATAGCAAACTAGTTTTTTGATCACAATCCTTTCTATTATCTGAGTTTAGTAACTTACAGTTTTCTTCTACCTTATTGTCTGTTTCCTCTAAGTTGCTTTGTTGTTGTCTTTCTCTTTGTTTTGATCTCTGTTTTTCATGGTAGAGCCTTGCCCCAAGGGTCTGGTAATTCTTATTTAAGAAAGCAGCACTAAAACTAATTGGAAGTTTTTATTCGTGGGTAGATCTTGTCATTGAAATGCTTCACTGTATAACGACTTGATTGGACTTTCTAGCTAGAGAACCCCCTGTGTGAGCATCTTCAGGCATTTTCCTTTAGGCTGGTCAGATTCCCTGGAGAATATTTTTCAGTTTCCTGCTTGGTGGGTGAAGGCCTGGTTGCGAGAATTCTAGGAGCTGTCTCGGGCCCGGGGGGTGAAGCGGGGGCGGCGGGGAGGTGGGGTGGGGGGGCAGCGGGCGGGGGAGCAGTGTCTTAATCCCCCTGACTTAATATGATACCTCTGTTTTGGATGCTCCGCCCTTAAGATCTGTCTTAACCTCTTCAGAGAATATCTCTCTGTCTGCTGAGGATGAGAAAAGGCAGTTGCCTGACTGCACAGAGTAGGGGATGGTGTCTGAAGATGTTAAGCATCATTTCATATGCTCTATCCTTTTGGCTACCCCCTTTTGTGGGATACCCATTTAAATCTGTCATCCATTTGGGTTGCCATTTTCTCATTGATTTGGGAAAGTTTCTCTTTGGTTTTTTGAGATGGAGTCTTGCTCCCATCTCGCAGGCTGGAGGGCAGTGGTGCAACCTCGGCACACTGCAACCTCCACCTCCTGTGTTCAAGCAATTCTCCTTCCTCAGCCTCCCAAGTAGCTGGGATTACAGGCGTGCACTACCACATCTGGCTAATTTTTGTATTTTTAGTAGAGACAGGGTTTCTCCATGTTGGCCAGGCTGGTCTTGAACTCCTGACCTCAGGTGATCCACCCCCCCACCTCGGCCTCCCAAAGTGCTAGGATTACAGGAGTAAGCCACCGCGCCCAGCGATTTGTAAAAGTTTTTATAAATTTTAGTTTGGAGTCCTTTACCAAATATGTACTTTGCAAATATCCTTTTCTAGTCTGTGGCGCCTTTTCTCTCTTTTAATGGTTCCTTTTGATGAACTGAAGTTCTTATTTTTTGCAGTGTCAAATGGAAGCCTCAAACGACTCTCCTGCCTCAGCCTCAATTTTAGCAACTTAAAAAGAAATAATGTAATTTAGAAGTCTGGCTATCTTTCTGAGCTTGCTGTAATACGCTGCAATAGAACTTGCACTGAGCAGAAAACCATCTTTGTTCCAAGGTTCAGGGTTATGTTTCTTGTGCCAGCTGTCATCAAGATTAAACATTACCAGACACAAACTATATCTTGCTATTCTAGGATCTCTGGCACCACTAAACAGGAAGAAAGGGATCAATCTTGGATTGTTATGGCAGACCATATGGCAACAAAGCTTTGGTCCCTAAAGGCAGAAAGATGAAGCTTCCAGGCCCAGGGAATAATTGTCTCTGCTTCCCTTCTTTACAACTTGCATGTTAACCTAATATCATTTTGGATAAATTTAATGCAATCCTGCAGATATCTCGCCACTCCTACCTTCAACAAACCAAAATAGAAAGACCAAACATTCCGTTATACACAAATGATAAGGTTGTATTACCTTTAACAAGGAGTGGCTTGAAGAGACAGTTGGTCTACTGGCTAATTATTGACAAAGAGAAGGGCTATAAATCAACTTTTCAAAAATAAGAGCCACCATTCAACTGTTTTTGGCCTATAACAATGATAACTTCAGGCCAGATGTAGTGGCTCACCCCTGTAATTCCAACACTTTGAGAGCCTGAGGTGGGCGGATCACTTAAGGTCAGGAGTTCGAGACGAGCCTGGCCAAAATGGTGAAACTCCATCTCTACTAAAAATAAAAAAATTAGCCGGGAGTGGTGGCGCATGCCTGTAATCCCAGTTACTCAGGAAGCTGAGGCACAAGAATTGCTTGAACCCAGCAAGCAGAGGTTGCAGTGAGCCAAGATTGCGCCACTGCACTACAGCCTGGGCGACAGAGTGAGACCCTGTCTCAATAAATAAATAATGATACCTTCATACAATCAGCTTACTGTCTTTGGCAACTTTGCTGCAAGTAGTTTGTTGGAAGAATGCCAGGAAATAAAAGTCCTCAAATTAAAGCTGCTTTGTTGTACACAGCACAGAATAGGGACTCCATAAATATTTATCAGGTGAATTTCAGGGTGCTGAGATGAGTGTATGAGTTATACCTGCCTAAAAATTACTAGGCTTCAAATTATTTTAGCCAAGCTATATGGACTGGAATTCGGACCTTATTTGTCTTTTTGTCTCTGTGGAGACTCTTGGAGCTGATCAGATGTACAAACTATTTTCAGGTGCATGCCCTTCTTATGATCCTCATGTCTCAGAGGAGGCTGTCAATCTCTTACTCATGCCAACTGACAGGTAAGCAGCATGGGCCAGTTAATGTTCAGCTATACTCCAGGCACTTGTTAGAGAATGAAATATACTCATCTCACGCCAGTATATATCAAGAGCTCAACTAACTGTAGACCAATGGAATAGAATTGCAAATCTAGAAATAAACCTATATATCTATGGCCAATTGATTTGGACACTGACAAGACATCAAGACCATTCATTTGGAAAAAAATAGTTGTTTAACAAAGAGTGATGGGACAACTGGATATCCACATGCAAAAGAAGAAAGTTGGACATCTACAAATATGTCATACATATACACCTACATATACTCCGTATATGACATATATAAAATAAATTCAAAATAGATCAATGACCTAAATGTATGAGCTAAAACTATACAACTCTCAGAAGATAAACTTAAGGCTAAATATGTATGACCTTGGATTAAACAATGATTTCTAAGTCATGACAACAAAAGAACAAGCAACCAAGGAAAAGACAGATAATTTGACTTCATCAAATGAATATATGAAAAGGTGCTTAACATCATTGGTCATAAGGAAAATGCAAAACAAAACCACATGGAGATACAACTTCACACTCACTGGATGTCTATAATCAAAAAGATGGAAACTTACACTTGTTGAGGATGTAGAAAAATTGGAACCCTCATACATGGCTGGTGGGAATGTAAAATGGGGCAGTTGCTGTGTAAATCAATTTGGCATTCCTCAAAAAGTTAAATACAGGATTACCATATGACCTAGGAATTCCACTCCTAGGTATATAACCGACAGAATTGAAAACGTATGTCCGCACAAAAACTTGTACACGAATGTTCATAGCAGCATTACTCAGAATAGAAAAAAGGTGCAAATCCAACCTAAGTATCCATCAACTGATGAATGAATGAACAAAATATAATATATCACACATCAGAACATTATTCAGCCATAAAAACAGATGAAATACTGGTATATGTTACAACATTATTGAAACTTGAAAACATGCTAAGTGAAAAGCTGACACAAATAATTCTACATATTGTATAATTTCTTTCATATGAATCCAAAATAGGCAAATCCACAGCAAAAGAAAGTAGAATAGTGGTTTCCAGGGTCTGGGTGATGGGAATAGGCACTGACTGCTAAAAGGCGTGGGGTTCCTCTTTGGGCCAATGAAATGTTCTAGAGTCAGATGGTGGTCATAGTTGCAGAGCTTTGTGCATATGCCAAAAACCATGAAGTAAACACTTTAAAATGGTCAGTTTTATGATATGTTAATGATATCTTAATTTTTTAAAAAAGAGAAAGAAAATAACTATGAAATAATTTAGTAATAGATGATTGAGCTCCACATGATAAGAACTATAATTAGGCCAGGCGTGGTGGCTCATGTCTGTAATTCAGGTACGGGGAAGCCAAGGGAAGAGGATTGCTTGAGCCAAGGAGTTGGAGACAAAGAGGGACCATGTCTCTACAAAAAATTAAAAAATTGGCCGGGCATTGGCAGCGCATGCCTGTAGTCCCAGCTACTCAGGGGGCTGAGGCAGGAGGATCACTGGAGCCTGGAAAGGTCAAAGCTGTGGTGAGCTGTAATTGTGCCACTGCACTCTAGCCTCAGCAACAAAATGAGACCCTGTCTCAAAAAATATATATACTTCTAATTTTACACCCTATAATTAAGGTATACACATGCATAAAGAAATATGAAAGAAGATTTAAATAAAACTGAGATCACACCAAATTTCTGCATACCTTGAAATGGTTCCTAAAAGGCTTCTCCGTATTTGAAGATTTAAGTGTTAATGTTTTTACTATTTGCAATAAATTCTAAATCTTGGATGATGATTAATCTGTAACTTCATTGAGGTAAGCACTTTTTCCAAGGGTACATCTTTATTGTTTTCCCCTCAGTATGCATAATTATTGTCAAAAACTAAAGTAATACAGAAGGGCCAGGGGTTGTGGTGCATGCCTATAATCCCAGCATTTTGAGAGGCCAAGGCAGGAGGATAGCTTGAGCCCAGGAGTTTGAGACCAGCCTGCGCAACATGGCAAAACCTCGTCTCTACAGAATATTCAAAAATTAGCCAGGCACGGTGGCACACACTTGTAGTCCCAGCTACTTGGGAGGCTGAGGTGGGAGGATGGCTTGAGCCCAGAAGGTGGAGGTTGCAGTGAGCTGTGATCGTGCCACTGCACTCCAGCCTGGATGACACAGCCAGACCTCGTCTCAAAACAAAAACAAAAACAAACAAAAAAGATTAAAGTAATACAGAAAAGCCCTACTCCTAAATCACTCTAACCTTTGAGATAATCTGGTTTTATATCCTTTCAGTTCTTCCTTTTAAGGCAAGATACAAATTGTGTGCCCTGTGGATGTGGAAGTGTATCACTTACCTGTGAGTGAGACAAGCAAACAGCCACTGTGGAGATGTGAATGTGGCTTTGTTTTATTTTTTGACCATATGCCCAGTAACTCATTAAAAGATTGAAGTGAGTATTCCTGCACCATTCAAGAATACCAGAATTTATTAAAGTTATGAATAACTGGCCGGGTGCGGTGGCTCATGCCTGTAATCCCAGCACTTTGGGCGGCTAAGGCAGGCGGATCACGAGGTCAGGAGATCAAGACCATCCTGGCCAACACGGTGAACCCTGTCTCTACTAAAAATACAAAAATTAGCTGGGCATGGTGGCGCGTGCCTGTAGTCCCAGCTACTCCAACTCCAGAGGGTGAGGCAGGAGAATCGCTTGAACCCGGGAGGCGGAGGCTACAGGGAGCCGAGATTGCGCCACTGCACTCCAGCCTGCGCAATGGGATCGAGACTCCATCTCAAAAAAAAAAGTTACGAATAACTTCATCGATATCATAGTCATGATTCTAGTAGTGAATGCATACTGTACTGAATGTTTCCTAGGTAGCATAGCCCATGCTGACTGTTCTGCATAGTCAGGATAATGGAATCCTCCCAACAATCCTTCTTTTACAGATGGGGAAACTGAGAATTAGATGGGCTAAGTAACTTGCCCAGGACCAAAAAGATGGCAGAGCTAGGATCTGAACCCAGATGTGGTTTATCACAGAGACTAAACTCTGAACAACTGTACTTCTTAGAATATCATAGATCTACTCCATACGACAACATATCCACACAAGTCAATCGGGGAAGGAATAAATTACATAACAAATGGGCCTTACTCCATATTATATCACAAAATTATTTCTAGCTATTAATAAGTATAAAAAAACCATTAAAAGAAAACCATTAAAAATAGAATATAAATTGTACCTTAATTTATAAAAGAAAATAATTTTTTAAAAATAGAAAATATAGGTAACTATTTTACTGATTTGGGGGCTTAAGGGAATTAGCAATAAATTTACTGATTTGGGGGCTTAAGGAAATTATCAAAAATTTAAATCGTACAGATTATAGGTAAAAGTATCACCAACAAAATTAAAAGACAAACTACAAAGAAGGAGAAAGATTTGCTACTAATACGACTGAAAAAGTGCTAGTATCCCTAATACATAAAAATCTTTTATTCAACAGTAGGAAAAATGGTGACATCTTAATAACAAAATGGCAAAGGACATGAATATAGAATTTACAGAAGAGAAAACATAAAGGACTAATAAATTACTAAAAAATACAAATTAAAATAACAAGGGACTGTCATCTTTTGCCATCATTATTAAAGGTGATAAGAATGATCATATAAGTATCTGCCAGATGTGGAAAATGGTGACGTTCATAGACTTTAGTACAAAGGACTGGTAGAGCCTTTCTGGAGAGCAATTTGACAATATTTATCAAAATTCATAGAGTACTTTCACCACTTGATGTAGTAATTCCCTTTCCAGAAGTCTATCTAAAGGAAAGAATTAGCAGGGTGTCAAAGATATCTCTATAATAAAAAGATTATAAATAAAAGTTTAATAAAAGGGAATATACTCCCACTATTAAAAATCATATTTCTGAGGCCGGGTGCAGTGGCTCACCCCTGTAATCCCAGGACTTTGGGAGGCTGAGGCAGGAGACTTGCTTGAGCCCAGGAGTTTGAGACCAGCCTGAGCAACATAGTGAGACCTCTGTCTCTATAAAAAAATAAATTAAAGACATCATATTTCTGAACAATATTTAATGATATGGAACATGTTTATTATATATGTGTGTTCAGCTATCTATAGCTAAATCTATAAAAAATATAAAATATCTATCTATAACCTTACATATTGTGAAATGGCAAAGGCAAGATATGAAAGTTTCTGTGTGTATATATTTTATTATAGCTGTGAAAATGGGTGTATATATAGATAATTATTACAGATATAGAAATATGTATATATAGCAGGAAATAAATACACAAAAATCATAAAAGTCGTTATTCTGGTTAGAGGGATGCAGCATTGTTTTTCTTTTCTGGGAATATTTGCTACATATTTTTAAAGGAAAATGTGTTACTTTACTCATCAGGTTAAAAATAACATAAACAAGAGTATTTTAAAAGTTAATTTGTTTTTATCCAATAAACATTTAAGTTCTAGGGAAGCATCCTTAACAAAATGGGCAGAGATACAAACAATTTCTATACAAAGATGATCATTATAGCATTATTAATAATCCCTTAATTTTGAGAGGAAATTGCTGAATTTAATTATAGGACAATTATTGAATAGAATATAGTACGTTCAAATAAAAGAATATTATAACTCAGTCCTGCTTTCAAGGAAGTTTTAATACCATTGTGAAATTCTAATATGTTAAGGGAAAGAGAAGATAGGCCAGGTGCAGTGGCTCACGCCTTTAATCTCAGCACTTTGGGAGGCCGAGGCGAGCAGATGGCTTGAGCTCAGGAGTTCAAGACTAGCCCGGCTAACATGGTGAAACACTGCCTCTACTAAAAAATACAAAAAATTAGCTGAGCACGGTGGGCCTGTAGTCCCAGCTACTCCGGAGGCTGAGATGGGAGAATTGCTTGAGCCTAGGAGGCGGAGGTTGCAGGGAACTGTGATCGCACCACTGTACTCCAGCGTGGGAAACAGAGCAAGATTTTGTCTCAAAGAAAAAAAAAAAAAAAAAATGGAAAAACAGAAGATAGAAATTATTTAATATGTATCTTGTCTTTATCTTTGGGTTACGAGAATATTATTTTGTCATGCTTGCATATTTTGGGTTATATTTTTTACTTGGTTGTAACTAATATTTTATATATAATGAGCAAACAATTTATTCAATTCATCTATGTATAATCATCCTGTTTACTCATTTATTTGCTTGTTTACCAATTTATCCACTTAATAATTTGTTTATAGAGACTGGGCTTGAATTCAGGTTCTGGCAGACAATAATTGTGACTTTGGGCAAATTACCAATCTTCCTTAGTCTCTGTTTTCTTGTCTATAAATGAGAAGAAGTACATCTACTCTGCATGACTAAATGAGGTAATGTATATAAATACTCAGCATGATAACTCACTCCTAAAAGGTGCTCAAGAAATAGCAATTGATATTATTTTATTATTGTTATTTTTTAAGCAGATGCAAAGAAATAGTGGGGAATCAAAAATGTGTGGGCAGAGACATTCACATTCTCCCAGTCAAGGGAGTTATTGAAATTATAATTTTAAAACAAGGACTGTAAAATATATTACTTTTTTGGAACTTAAAGGGAATGTAAATGTCAATGTAAATCAAGGATCAAACATTGAAAAAATATAACCTTAGAAATAATGCAGTGCACTGAGTAACCCCAGGAAATTCTCCAGTGTTGCTTAATAACTATGCCATTGCCACCTAGTGGAATTAGTGATGCATTACATAGCCCAGAAAATTGGAGATTTTATTTTGAAGTATTAAATGGTTTATATAGAAAGGCCAAATTACACAAATATTCTCCTATATGTCCCCATCATCTCCTTTGGGCTACTGAAATACTCGTCTAACTAGTCTTTCATCTTACATCAGAGCCCCAACCCATTCTCCTACATAGAACAGGCAGAGTAAGCTTTCTAAAATATAAATCAGATCACGTTACTTACACAGATTGAAAATGCAAAACACCTTGCATGGCGTGGAAGGTCTCCAGCTTCATCTGTCCCAGCCTCGCTAAGTCCCAGTGACCACCTTTCCAGTAAGAATTTTCCGCCTCAAGGCTCCCAAATATACAGGGTTTTTTGTTTGTTTGTTTGTTTGTTTTTTGACAGAGTCTTGCTCTGCCGCCCAGGCTGGAGCGCAGTGGCACGATCTCGGCTCACTGCAATCTCTGCCTTCCCAGGTTCAAGCGATTCTCTTGCCTCAGCCTCCCAAGTAGCTGGGATTACAGGCACCTGCCATCACGCCCGGCTAATTTTTGTATTTTTAGTAGAGACGGGGTTTCACCACGTTGGCCAGGTTGGTTTCGAACTGACCTCAGGTGATCTGCCCGCCTCGGCCTCCCAAAGTGCTGAGATTACAGGCGTGAGCCACTACGCCTGGCCCCAAATATACAGTTCTTTCTGCCTAGAATGTTCTTCCTCAGCTTTTTACATGCCAAATTCGTCATCCTTCAAGACCAAACTTGTTTCCCTCAGACAGATCTTTCTGCAACTACATTATGTACCCCTATTATTTTCTCTCATAGTATTCTGTTCTCTTGCTTTATGGCATTTCATCACAAATTATGCTCAGGTATTTTTTCCTGTTTGGTTAATACCTGTTTCCCCCTTCAAACTGTATGCACCATGTTTAACAATGTATATGTCAAAGCTTAGTACTGTGTGGTACAATAGTACGTGTGCATTAAGGAATCTATATAATGAAATGCCATTTAGTCATCAAAAATAGTGTGTTCGATGGGTATTACTGACATAGAATGTTGTACATGATATAAGTGTAAGTGAAAAGGTAGGTTTTATGGTAATACAATCAGTTTTATTTTTAAAATGTGAATATATACCACATACATATTTACCATATATTCCAAATATATGTGTTTAAAAATCTGCAAGGTGCTACCATGGTTATTTAAGTTAACAAAATGTGAGTGTAGTTAATTTTCTTTCTTTCTTTTTTTTTTTATTTTTTTGAGATGAAGTCTTACTCTGTTGTCCAGGCTGGAGTGCAATGGTCTGATCTTGGCTCACTGCAACCTCCATCTCTTGGGTTCAAGCGATTATCCTGCCTCAGCCTCCCAAGTATCTGAGACTACAAGTGTGCACCACCACGCCTGGCTAATTTTTGTATTTTTGGTAGAGATGGGGTTTCACCTTGTTGGCCAGGTTGGTCTTGAACTCCTGACCTCAGGTGATCTGCCCACCTCGGCCTCCCAAAGTGCTGGGATTACAGGTGTGAGCCACTGTACCCGACCAATTTTCTTATTTTTGCTTATCTTTTAAAATACTAATTGTTTATCACCTTTGTAGCTATAACAGTTGAAGTTGAGATCTAATGGGATCATATCCTATATGGGACTGAGAGAGTTAGTTAGTATGACTAGTTAGCAGTAAACATTGCTTTCAGGATGACTACTAACATTAGTGAGGTCTGAGGCAAGAGGACAAATGGAAGACTCTGCTCCCATTCTCTTCCCACTCCTCGCCCAAGCCCACACTAGGAGGGGCTGCTCACGCTTACCTGTGGACACCTGAGGCCACAAGGGCAAGCTCCAGCCACATCCCCTGCTACAATCACAGCCAGTATCCATCCTTAGGAAGAAGTACCTGGAGAAGAAACTCATACAGGCCTCGTCTTGGGAGGGAGTTCTAGGGTCCTAGGTTTCTGGAGAGTGGTCTTAGGCTTAGGGTGGGCATGTCCTCTTAATCCCATGGTGGACTCCTTACCCCATGGAAGAGAGAGGAGGGCAAGAGCAGGGAGCCTGGTGTTCAGGATCTAAAGATTGTACTGATTGCATCTAATCAAAATTAACTCTGAAAAAATCTCTTAAATCATCCATAAAGTACAATACTGTACATATGTTTTATGTACGCAGCCCTATATTATTATTTTTAATTTTTCCTTGTCCATGTCTCCCTATGGCTCTCAATTAATTTAATTTCATCTTCCATGATGTTGGAATCAACACCCACTTACCTGGTTACTTGAACAATGCTTCCTTCTATATTCATGGTGAGTAAACCCTTAAAAGCATTCAGATTTTCTTGATAGATTGGCTTTTAGGCTTGATGACATCTATTGCTTTCTTAAGTTAATACATCTATAAGATGACTCTTTGTATATTTTGGAAAATGACAGGACTCGAAATGACAAGTTGAAAGAAAGGGAAATTTAATGATTCTAGGTTACCAGCTTGAACAACTGGTTTAACAGTGTTACTATTTACGGAGATAGGAAACGTCAGAGGAAGAAGCGGTGTAGATGTATTATAATTCATTCACCTGATTCTCTATTGTTGGGTATTTAGGTTGGCTGCAATATTTTATAACAAGGAACAATAGTCTGATTTGCAGCAAAATCTTTTCACATGTCCTTCATTTCTAAACACAGAATTGTTGGGTAAAAATGTGCACATTCTTGAGATTTTATTTTATTTTATGAGACCGAGCCTCGCTCTGTTGCCCAGGCTGGAGTGCAATGGGGCAATCTCGGCTCACTGCAACCTTCATCTCCCGGGTTTAAGTGATTCTCCCTGCCTCAGCCTCCCGGACTAGCTGGGATTACAGGCATGTGCCACCATACCCGGCTAATTTTTGTATTTTTAGTAGAGACGGGGTTTCACCATGTTGGCCACGCTGGTCTTGAACTCCTGACCTCAGGTGATCTGCCCAGCCCAGCCTCCCAAAGTGTTGAGATTACAGGCGTGAGCCACCATGCCTGGCCTATTCTTGAGATTTTTAATACATGTTTCCACATGACTTTCAAAAGAGCTGTTTCCTCACACTGTTAACATGAGAGTAGATTTCAAACACTCAAGTTCTAAGTCTCCCTCTCTCTTTCCTTTCCTCCCACTTTTCCTTTGTTCATTCAATAAGTACCTACTATGTCCCACACAGGGCCTGACATAAATCTAACTTTGCTCCTTGTTAGGGGTTAGGAGATGACTGGGGAGAAGGAAGTGTGATGGAGAACTCTAGAGTTTTTAATATGAGTGACTTGGATATTCTACCCACAAACTTGTTTGACTCTGGACAGCAGACAAGATAAGCTAAAATTCCTTCTTTATTTAAATTTGTGGTGCCACTGAGAGTTTCTAAGAAAAAATGTTCAACTTCACGCAGACCAGAAGTAGGACACTGAAAAAATAGGCTTTGCCCCCAGGGAATTATAATTTAGAGGGTACCATTTTACAATGCAAATTTGGCCCTCTAATTAGCCAAATGGTCACAGCAATTCTCCAGCATATAAGGCAGGTCTGTCCTATCCGGGGATCTGTCTCATGGCAGCTGATAAAGGATGGGGCTGGGCACGGTGGCTTACGCCTGTAATCCCAGGACTTTGGGAGGCCGAGGGGACGGATCACCAGTTTAAGAGATCAAGACCATCCTGGTCAACATGGTGAAACCCCGTCTCTAATAAAAATACAAAAATTAGCTGGGTGTGGTGGCACGTGCCTGTAGTTCCAGCTACTCAGGAGGCTGAGGCAAGAGAATTGCTTGAACCTGGGACGCAGAAGTTGCAGTGAGCTGAGATGGTGCCACTTCACTCCAGCCTGGCTACAGAGTAAGATTCTGTCTCAAAAAAAAAAAAAAAAAAAAGAAAGAAAAGAAAAAAAAAAGGATGGAGCAGGAAGCAGGAAGCCCAAGGTCAGGGCAGGAGTCCCGCATCATGAGATCATGAGGGCCCCTTTCTGTGCAGTACAGAGGGACCAGCTTCCACCCTGCTGATTTGAGGGGAAATTTCTACTTGGCTTGAGTACCTAAGTTGCTAGATGTAACTCTGACCTTGAGGAAAAAAGGAAGTTGGTGGACTTCCTTATTGTCATAAATCAGGTAGGAGAGTCCAACCTAACGCTATCATCTCTCTCAACTGGCACTCAGTGAAACACTTGAGTATGCTCAGTACTGCAGTCACTTCTACCAGAGGTCCGAACTTACTGGAAAAGTTAGGCCTGTCCAAGACTGAAATCTACTGATAATGCACCAGTGTGCTAAAGTAATTCAAAGGAGATTCCTGGCCGGGCGCGGTGGCTCACACCTGTAATCCCAGCACTTTGGCAGGCCGAGGCGGGTGGATCAAGAGGTCGGGAGATTGAGACTATCCTGGCTAACACGGTGAAACCCCGCCTCTACTAAAAATACAAAAAAATTAGCCGGGCAACGTGGTAGGCGCCTGTAGCCCCAGCTACTCGGGAGGCTGAGGCAGGCGAATGGCGTGAACCCAGGAAGCGGAGCTTGCAGTGAGCCCAGATCGCGCCTCTGCACTCCAGCCTGGGTGACAAAGTGAGATTCTGTCTCAAAAAAAAAAAAAAAAGGAGATTTCTGAAGTCTTGTGAACCTAATGCAAGACTGGATTATGAGTGTTGTTGCTCTGTTCTCTGAATGTGGGTTACTATATAAACTCCTGTAATCTGTAATCCAGAACTCTTTTAATGACTGTGGCTCTAATGCTTAGTTAAATAACTTGCCAGAGGCTCTCTGACCTCTAGTAATATAACTTAAGTTTCTGAGTCATTGTGATCTCAACTTTAAAATGGGAACGACTCTCTGTCTCATGATTCTTACAAGGATTTAAAGATAATGCCTAGAAAGCCCTTAGCACAGTGGCTTTTGCTTACTGGGCAAAAGGAGAAAAAGTGTTCAGTAAATGATGGCTGTTCCAGCAGCTATGTATGCCATTCCAGCACATCTAATTCATAAAATATTAATGCATTCCATTCATCAGATCATATATTTGAAAACCAGAGGAACCACTTCCAGGTATTGTTTTATAAGGAAAATAAATAATTTTAAGGTGAAATAATTTTTAAAAGGCTTAACACCTACCTTTTAAAAATATATGATACGGTTAAACCTGTGGAACTCTGGATATTTGTTACTTTATTCAACATTTTCTGATTTTTATTTATCAAAATTATGCTATATATCTGTGTCTTTCTGAATGGACTCTTGCAGTGCTTAACTCAGTAGGACATCAAAGCAACACAACAGCACGTCTATCTAGACCGTCCTTTTTTTTTTTTTGAGATGGAGTTTCACTCTTTTTGCCCAGGCTGGAGTGCAATGGCGTGATCTCAGCTCACCGCAACCTCTGCCTCCCGGGTTCAAGTGATTCTCCTGCCTCAGACTCCCGAGTAGGTGTGATTATAGGCACGTGTCACCATGCCCAGCTAACTTTGTATTTTTAGTAGAGAGGGGGTTTCTCCCTGTTGGTCAGGCTGGTCTCGAACTCCCAGCCTCAGGTAATCCGCCTACCTCAGCCTCCCAAAGTGCTGAGATTACAGGCGTGAGCCACCACACCCGGCCTAGACCATCCATTTTGGATAAGCTTGGCACTGACTCATAATCAGCTCAAAATCAGCTCAACTTTTTGGCACATTTTTAATTTGAAAGAAAAGAAAGAGATATATTAAAAAGCGATGCATGATTCTCAGTGAAAGAAAAGAGTCTTTGTAACTCTCCCTTATACCCCACCATGCACATGACTCTAGGACAAAGGAAAAAGTGTTTGTAATTTCAATTTCCCAGCCCAACAGGATGCTAACATTTTGTAAATAAAAAGTCACCAATTTTCCTGACTTTTATATAATCAAGTGTTTTCACTGCCTTGGTCTTTCTAGGACTCTAACAAGAAGTAAAATAGGACATTTGGCCTCTTTCCTCTGTTCCTGCCAAAACCTCGGGGTGATGCAAGGCAATAGGGAGCGCTGTGCTAGGGTCAGGGTCAGGGGATCCTGGATGGGGAGGGCTTGGAGACTTGTATTTGTTCTGAATAATGGCAAACAAAAGAGACCTCTAATCAAATGCTTCCTCTAATCAAACACTCGAAGGGCTGCTGAACAGCACAGGCACCCTGCTGTTCCAGAAGACGGAGCAAGGAGCACTGCATGGGAGGTAGGAAGCAACAGATTTTGCTCTCAACTCTCAGAACAGGCAGCATGGAAACACATTGCCTTCTTTTTTTTTTTTTTGAGACGGAGTTTCACTGTTATGGCCCAGGCTGGAGTGCAATGGTGCAATCTCGGCTCACTGCCACCTCTGACTCCCGGGTTCAAGTGATTCTCCTGTCTCAGTCTCTGGAGTAGCTGGATTACAGGCACATGCCACCATGCCCGACTAATTTTTGTATTTTTAGTAGAGACGAGATTTCATCATATTGGTCAGGCTGGTCTGGAACTCCTGATCTCAGGTGATCCACCCACCTCGGTCTCCCAAAGTGGTAGGATTACAGGCGTGGGCCACCGCGCCCAGCCAGAAATACATTGCCTTCTAAGAGAACTTCTGAACTAGGTAGAAGGTAGAAATTACTAAATTAATTTATATTAATAATTAACAGTTGGCTATACCTGTAAGTTGGGAGTTCCAAAGCAAATAAGAGGCTTCTTGGAGTATAGATGTTCAAACCTTCTAATTCTCAGATTGGAACATATGGTCTTTCCAAAGGCTGGTTTTCCTGTCTTGTGTATGTCTTGGAAGATATTGTCTTTATAAAACCACAGTGAAGGCACAATCCCCTTTCTTATCCTGTGAGCTTATTAAACGCAGATAAAATTTACTTTGAACATACTTTAAAATCCTTCAAGTACAAATACAGCAGGGTAATATTTCAGGATCATCATTATCTCCCCATATCAGGCACCAGCTTTGTCTTGCAGCCACACTTGGGCAGGCATTTATATTAGTGCTGTTCTGTGCTACAGCTTTGCAAACTCACATTTTTTTTTATAACCATATGTCTCTATGCTAACTCTAGCGTTCTTCAGCTTGTGAGTCTTTTTCTTTTGTGTCTTTTCAAACTTTTGTCACTTGGCTCTATTTTCATTGTCAAGTTCGCTGCCAAATTTTGTTCAGTTACAATCTGTCAACATCTTGGCATTTCCAGGATATTACATTAAGAGTAGATGAGTGCAAACAGAGCAAACTAAGTGCAATGAAGACTATCCCCAAAAATGTTGTCCCTCTAAGTCAAAGATTAACTTTTGACTAAATTTTTGAGAGTAAGGTCCTTTAGGCTGTTGACTTGGCCAATGAGCAAGAAACCACAGTCTGTTAGGCAATATCTGCTAATAAGAAAGTCACATTTCAGCACGAGTGGCTAAGAGATCCTCTCCTGATTTGGGGGCAGTCCACTCAGGCACAAGCTGCTTATCTGTGCAATTGGGGCAGCTTAACCCATAGGCCAGGAAAGCCTGGCTTTGGGAATCACATCAGCGTTGTGGCCCATGTCTAGTGGTGAGCAAATATTGACAGAACTGGGGTCCTCCTGGGACAACAAGGGAGTGGGAAGGGTGGGGGCTAGTTAATGACTGTCAAACTCCATACCCAACACAGCTCAAAATCTTTACAAAGACATCAAGACAGAAAATCTGTAAGCTAAGGAGAGTGATTTTATTTAATTAACCTGTTCCAGAGGTAAGCCCCATAGAACAATACTGAACAGCATGATCTAATGGCCGGTTACTACTGTTGCAGTCTGAACTGAAGGCTGTGAACTTCCTGGTCTTTTAAAAATTATTTACATCTAATTATCTTTTTTTTTTTTTTTTTTTGAGGTGGAGTTTTGCTCTTGTTGCCCAGGCTGGAGTGCAATGGCGTGATCTCGGCTCACTGCAACCTCCGCTTCCTGGGTTCTCCTGCCTCAGCCTCCCGAGTAGCTGGGATTACAGGCATGCACCACCACACCCGGCTAATTTTTTGTATTTTTAGCAGAGACGGGGTTTCACCATGGCCAGGCTGGTCTTGAACTCCTGGGCTCAGGTGATCCACCCGCCTCGGCCTCCCAGAGTACTGAGATTACAGGCGTCAGCCACCGCGCCCAGCCTATTATCATTATTTTTAGAGACAGAGTCTCATTCTGTTGGCTAGACTGGACTGTAGTGGTACAATCATAGTTCACTGTAACCTCAAACTCCTGGGCTCAAGCAAAACTCCTGCCTCAGTCCTCTGAGTAGCTGGGACTATAGGCACATGCCACCATACCTGGCTAATTAAAATTTTTTTTTTTTTTGTAGGGATGAGATCTTGCTATGTTGCCCAGGCTGTTCTCAAACTCCTAAATACAAGTGATCCTCCAGCCTCAGCCTCCTGAGTAGCTAGGATTACAGGTATAAGCAAGCCACCATGCCTGGCTGCTTCCTGGCCTTCTGATGGCTCACTGATATCAAGGGGAAGATAAAACAGAATGGAAAGGACTAGCATTTGTTAAGAATCTGCTGCGTGTTGGGCACTGGTTTCAGGATGGAATCACATTTTTCACTCAATCTTCAAGAGAAGGTATTATTAGCTCCTTTTGCCAGGTAAAGAAAGAGGAGAAGTTAAGGAACTTGGCAAGGTGATGGGGTGGGCAAGATCCAAACTCAAATCCATCAGATTCCAAATTCTGTGCTTTTCCACCAGACCATGATAAGTGCATAAAGACATGCATAGTATGGCTGAAGACCAAGCAGCAGGGAGGAGGATGAAACAAAGGGATTCTTTATCCTTTTTCCATGAGGGAACGTCCTGATCATGTGTATGACCACAAAGTGAGCATCTTACCCTGTTGTGAAAGGCAACATGGTAATATATCCATTATCACTTATTATTTTAAAAGCATGTGAAATTACACAGAAAACAATGAATTGGTTTATTTCATGCCTCAGGTTTTAGGAACCAGTGCTCAGCGTTTGGCCCCAGTAAGGACACCGATGGGATTTTCTGGGGTCTGTGTGAGGGGAATGCTGTGTGTGAGTCCCCGTTAGGACAAGGAGAGGAGGCAGTGCAGTAGCTCACACATAAAAGGAACAGAAATTCAGCTCTGTTAAATATCTGCATTAAAACTAAAAGCAAAACCTTTTACAGCACACAGGTCAAATGTAATTACCAGAATGCTAAGATACTTTCCAAAGGGACTGGGACTTTTTGTGTTTAATCTGCATGAAATTCTCAATTAATAGATATAATCTTAGGCCTTTTGACTCAGTTTTGACCACTGTCAGATAAATAGGAGGTTCTATACTTTGTGCATTGATATTCCAGTGGGATAAACAACCTGATAAAAAGCAAATCTTAAATTTAAACTATTCTGTGGTTATTCACCACCTACAGGATAAAATCTAACCTTCTTGGCAGGTGGGTGGGACGTGGCCTGACTCCTTGGCCTCATCTCTTATCATTTCCAGCCTCACATTTTATAAGAACATATTATTTGGAGGTTACTGCTTTCCAAGTGCATACGCCGCAAATGCTATTTCACACCTTTATGCCTTAGCACACACCAGTCTCTTTTTTGGGAACTTCAAATCTGGCAATGCCTGTGGAGGATTTAGAAGATCACACTGTTCCCCTAGGCCTCAACTTATTCCTTGACCGACCCCAGTGGAATGAATTGTTGCCCCCACCCCCAACTGCTTTGATACATTATACACACTTCCATTGCTACACTGACCACACCTATCCCCTCTCCATCCCTCAACTGTGAGCCTCCCTGAGAGGAATACTGGCATATAGTAGGTGCTCAGGAAAGTAGAGAAACCAGTTTTTCTCTAAGATATCATGGTACCTTTTTTTTTCTTTTTTTATCTTGCCTGGAGTCTTTGATGTCAGATAAGAATTAGCTTCTTCTTATTTCCATAAAACAAAAAAACAGAGAACAAATTCCCTAGTCAAAAAGTTCAGTAGGCCAGGTGCCGTGGCTCACGCCTATAATCCCAGCCCTTTGGGAGGCCAAGGTGGGTGGATCATTTGGGGTCAGGAGTTCTAGACCAGCCTGGCCAACATGGTGAGACCCACCTCTACTAAAAACACAAAAACTAGCTGGGCATGGTGGCGGGCACCTGTAGTCCCAGCTACTTGGGAGGCTGAGGTAGGAGAATCGTTTGAACCTCGGAGGTGGAGGTTGCAGTGAGCCGAGATCACGCAACTGCACTTCAATCTGGGCAACAGAGCAAGATACTATCTCAAAAAAAAAAAAAAAAAGTTCAGCATATTCTTTCAGAGAATATCCAAAAGTTGGTCTTTTTTCAAATGAACGTAAAACAGGAACATTCATTCTAAGAAACATATAAGATAATCGAAGGGCAATATTCTTCAAGTATATATTGCTTCTAGCTGAAAGCTAGTGAAAAGAGGATACACATATAAAGTTAATGTCCCATACCTGGAGCTTTGGGTATGTTAATTACCGCTGTTAGAATGCAAACACTAAAAGCCTTTAGTATTGGAGGCCCCATTAGAGAAAACACCTGTGTAGTTTCAGCGTTGTTAATTGTCACTCTCAACCAGCAGGTGGCGCTAGAGACAAGCACATGTACTATGGCTGCCCTCTCAAGGACGACCACCCCAAAATCCTGCTCCAGGTGGAACTCCTGCCTCCCTCTAAGGTTCCGTCCCTCCGTGGAAACTTCAGCTGGAACAGCATGCGTGTCCATAGTTCTCAAATTTTATTATGCAGCAGAATCCTCTGGACTGGGTTGGGGTTTGTTAAAATGCAGATTTCTGCCTGCCGGCTGCAGAGATTCCGATTCAGCAGGTAGAAGTGAGACCCTGAGTAATTTCTGTTTTGAACACTGCCTTTTTACCTTCCTTGCACCCCCTATTGTAATGCATTTTGAGAAACGCTGATTTCTATTCTGTGTGGACTGTTCAAAATCATCTCATAGCCTCTACTCAGAAACAATCAGGCTGCCAAAGGATTCATTTGTTGATTCACTCAATAAACCTCTATATTGTGCCCTTAATAGCTTCCCAGTTACCCTTGGCTACCTTCACAAAGTTGTGCAGCTCATCCTCCTATCTCAGGCTTGGGATCAACCATAGAATCCAGTAAAGTCTTGACCTTTCCTTTCTTATGTTTGATGGGTGAGTATCCCACCAAAGAACCTGGCTTCCACTCTGAGAGGAAAAAAAAATCTTTTCTCATCAAGAGCATTCATATATTTACAGAAACTCTGCCAATAAATGGATCCCTAATGGTTAGTTTATAGGACATAAACATTCCAAAGTGGTGAAAATGCATCTTATTCCTATGGCTTTTTTTTCTTTTTTGTTCTAGCAGGGTCTCGCCATGTTGCCCAGGCTGGAGTGCAGTGGCTATTCACAGATGTGTTCATCACGTACTACAGCCTAGTTTCCTGGGCTCAAGAGATCTTCCTGCCTTAGCCTTCTGAGTAGCTGGCACTACAGTTGTGCACCACGGTGCCCAGACTACTATGATTTTAAACACAGATAAAAATAATAAATCCATTACTAACTAAAAATTAAAATGCTGCTATGTTTTATGGCAATATTAACTTCGTAAATCCAAGATAAAAATTCTAGTAGTAAAAAAGGGATAAATTAGATGGCTACAAATAAATTACAACAAAAATTTCATTAGAAACTTAAAATTGCTATAATATGTTTACCCAGGGGGTGCTGAGGGAGCATGCATTCTTAGGAACTTTAATGAAAATCGTGGATCCAAATGCAGACTCCAGCTAAAAAAACACTAACTGTCGGCTGGGTGTGGTGGCTCACACCTGTAATCCCAGCACTTTGGGAGGCTGTGGCGGGTGGATCACGAGGTCAGGAGATACAGACCATCCTGGCTAACATGGTGAAACCCCATCTCTACTACCAAAAATTAGCCAGGCATGGTAGGTGTGCCTGTAATCCCAGCTACTTGGGAGGCTGAGGCAGAAGAATTGCTTGAACCCAGGAGGCAGAGTTTGCAGTGAGCCAAGATCGTGCCACTACACTCCAGCCTGGGCGACAGAGCAGGACTCCGTCTCAAAAAAACAAAAATACAAAAAAAGAAACACTAACTGTCCAGCGAAAGCTTAGCATGCCCTGAGTCTACTTTTTTTAACTTTCTGACTCTTCGAAAAATGTTTGCACTAGAATAGACTTTCACTCTGTGCTCAGTCCTGCTTTACAACATCCCAGCTGCAAAAGTACCACCCAGCCTCTACACACATTCTTTCGTAGTCACGGGGATCACGTCTTCTCCTGGAGTTCAGTCCGTCTTGGTAGTGTTCCAGTTTTTAGGAAGTCTTCCTCACATTCTGTCTGATAGGCAGGAAAAGCCAGCGACTCCACTAGGTGGCCTTTCCCCTCCTAGGACTTAGCATAGTGCCTGGGTTAGGACTGCATCTCAGCTGCATTTAACAGAAACCTATTATAGTGGCTTCAACGAGAAAGGGATTCGCTCTTCTCATGTAACAGTAAGCCCGGAAGACAGCAAGCCCAGCTGTGGAGAAATGAGGCAAGAATGCTTTCTGGGAACCAGGCTCCTTCTATCTTTTGGTTCTGCCATCTTTTGGTCTGTGGTTTTGTTGGTGTAATATGTCTTTTGTTCCGTCAAGTAGGATCATATCTGCATTCCAGACAGGCCAGAGAAGGGGAAAACCAGGAGGATGGGCGGCACCTATATTGGGAAGGCGAAATTTTCTTGGAAATTGCCATTATTCTTTAGCTTGTATCTCACTGGGCAGAACTATGTCATATGGCCACTTCAAGCTTCAGGGAAGTATGGAAAGGTGAGTATTTTAGTAAGGCATTTTGCTAACCAGAATGATATCTGGGTTATATTCATGAAAAAGATGGGCAGAAGATCAACAGCAGGGCAATCAGCACTCACTGCCACAGCCTGATAGTAATAGGTGATTAATATATATTAATTGACTGATGAAACAGAAGTCTCTTTTTCCAACCATTAGAACCCTTTAGGGGCTCAGGACATGACTACAGACACCATTTTTTCTACAACATCCCTTTAGATATTTGAATATAGTAATCATTGCTTTTCCCTTTCTCTACCCCAAGATGTCTCTTTTCCCAGTAGATACCTTCTCTAAGCTTGTCTCTGAAAACACTCTCATTCGTTTATATTCCAGGTGTGGATTGACCTATAAAAAGTAATGTAGAGCAGGCAGGGCGTGGTGACTCACGCCTGCAATCCTAGCACTTTGGGAGGCCAAGGCAGGTGGATCATCTGAGGTCAGGAGTTCGAGATCGGCCTGGCCAAAATGGTGAAAACCGGTCTCTACTAAAAATACAAAAAAATTAGCCAGGCGTGGTGGCAGGTGTCTGTAATCCCAGCTACTCAGGAGGCTGAGGCAGGAGAATCGCTAGAACCCAGGGGTCAGAGGTTGCAGTGAGCTGAGATGGTGCCACTGCACTCCAGCCTGGGTGACAGACTGAGACACCATCTCAAAAATAAATAAATAAATAATGCAGTCATTTCCTTTCTCCTGCTGTATACCATGTGGTCGCTATTATCAAATAGCTACCACAAAGAGCACATATTGTGCCCAGACCTTGGTTTCCAAACACCAGTTTCCATTAAAAGGAACCAGGGCTCACTTGAAGACTTGGCTGATTACAGAGTTGAGACCAGGAAAGCACAAGATGAGCTTGGAACATCTGGTTGTGTCAGTAAACAAGGAAGTACTCAAAGAATGATGGGGACAGATCAAAATACAGGAGCCAGCTTGAATGGGCTCCTATTGGCTAAATCTGAGACAATGTGGGCATAAAAATAAACGAGGATAACAGAAAAAAGTAACAATCTAGGATTTGATATTTATTTATTTGATGAATAATCAATATTTATTCAACAAATAAATATGTATTTGAGTAATTAAAACTTTATTTGACATACATTTATTTGATGAATAAATATTTATTTGATGAAAAACTAAGTGGGTGAGAAGAGAAAGATTTTCCTTACAGTAGAACACCAGCTAATAAATATAGGAAGAATGATGAAATTAGAAAATCATCATTATATGAAAACACCAGTAACAGCTGTTTCAGAGAAGAACGTGAATAGATATGTGAAAAGTTGATGAGAAATAGGATTTTTACATAGTCTCAAAATATCTCTCCACAAGATACTTAATTACAAAGGAAGAAACAGTACATTTACATTGGAGAGAACACGAAGATCCACCTTAGCCAAATGATGAAAGTTAGCATCACAGTAATGGGACAAATGAGATCATGTGCCTCCTGATATGATGCACTGAGAAGGACACAGTTATGCCTTCCGTGGTATTCCTGCCAAAAACGCATACCTTGGATCTAATCATGAAGAAGCTTTAGATAAACCGAAATTGAAGGTCATTCTAGAAAATAAATGGCCTGACTCTTCAAATATATCAAGGTCATGAATGACAATAAAAGACTGCAATTACTCCAAGTTAAAAGAGATTAAAGAGACATGAAAATAAAATGGAATGTGTGATCCTAGATTGGATTGTTGACCAGAAAAAAAAACTTTTTTCCATAAAGAACATTAGTGGGACAACTGTTAAAATTTAAAGAAGGTCTGTATAATGCACACACACACACACACACACACACAAGGAGGGAGAGAGAGACCAAGAGAGATGGAGACAGACCAAGAGAGAGGGAGGGAGAGGTAGGAAAAGGGAAGCAGGGGAAGGGGAAGGAGAAGGGAAGAAGGATAGAGGAGTGGAAATGAGGAGAAAAAGCAAATGCATTAAAATACTAACATTTAGGGAATGTAGATGAAGGGTATATATAAAAATTCTTTGAACTATTCTTCTAACTTTTCTGTATCTATTTTTATGCTGGTAAAATATATATAAAATTTACCATTTTAACCATTTTAAAGTGTACAATTCAGTGGTATTTAGTTCAACCACAAAGTTTTGCACCCATCACCACTATACAGTTCCAGAATATTTTCATTACCCCAAAAGGAAACCCTATTTCCAATAAGCAGTAATTCCCCATTTCCCCAGTGCCTGACAACCATGAATATGCTTTCTGTCTCTATGGATTTTGCCTATTTTAGATATTTCGTACACATGGAATCATACAATATGTGGCCTTTTGTGTCTGGCTTTTTCCCCTTAGCATCATGTTTTCAAGGTTCATCCATGTTGTTGCATGTATCAGTACCTAATTTCTTTTTGCAGCTGGGTATTATTTTGTTGTACGGATATACAACATTTTGCTTATCATTCATCAGCTGATGGACATTACTTACTTCTACATTTTGGTTATCATGAATAATGCTACTATGAACATTTGTGAGCAAGTTTTTCTTTGAACACCTGTTTTCAATCATTTGGGGTATATACCTGCATCCCATGGTAATTCTATGTTTAACTTATTGAGAAACTGCTAAACTGTTTTCCAAGTGGCGGCACCATTTTACATTCTCACCAGCAATGTATGAGTGTTCTCGTCAACACTTGTTATTGTCTATTTGTTTGAGTATAGTCATTCTAGTGGATTTGAAGTGGTATCCCCTTGTGGTTTATGATTTGCAATTCCCTAATGACATTGAGCATCTTTTTATGTGCTTTGTGGCCATCTTAAAACTTCTTTGAAGAAATATCTCTTCAAGTCCTTTGCTCTTATGGGTTGTTTGTTTTTTTGTTGTTAAGTAGTAAGAGTTGTTCATATATTCTGGACAGTAGACCTTTATCAGATATATGATTTGCAAATATTTTCTCCCATTTTGTGGGTTGTCTTTTTGTACTTTTGATTATGTCCCTTGAGGCAAAATTTTTTCAATTTTGCTGAAGTCCAATTTATCTATTTTTCTTTCATTGCTTGTGTTTTTGGTTTCATAGCCAAGAAACCATGGCCTAATCCAAGGTCATGAAGATTTACTCCTATGAGTTCTTCTAAGAGGTTTAGGGTTTTAGCTCTTATATTTAGGTCCATTTTGAGATAATTTCCTTGCTATTTTGATAACATTTTGAGACAATTTCCTTGTTATTTATTTCTAATTTCATTCTATTTTGACCTAGAATATACTTTATATGATTTCAATCTTTTAAAATTTACTGCGATTTGTTTTGTGGCCTAACATGGTTTAGCCTTGGAATGATCCATGTGCACTTCAGAAGAATAGTGTTGAATAAAGTGCTCTACAGATGTCTATTATGTCTAGTTGGTGTATGATGCTCTTCAAGTCTTCTATTTTCTTCTTGATCTTCTGTCTAGTTATTCTATCCATTTTGAAAATGAAATATTGAAGTCTCAACTATTATTGTTGATTTTTCTATTTCTCCATTTAATTGTGTTAGTTTCTGTTTCATGTACAGTGGATTCTTTTATTAGATGCACATATGCTTATTTTTTATTTTGTCACCAAGGTTGGAGTGCAGTGGCATGATCATAGCTCACTGCAACCTCGACCTCCTGAGCTCAAGGGATCTTCCCACCTTAGCCTCCTGAGTAGCTAGAACTATCAGCACACACCACTACACCTGGCTAATTTTAAAACTTTTTGTAGAGACAGGGTCTTGTTTTGTTGCTGAGGCTGGTCTCGAACACCTGGGCTCAAGTGACCCTCCCACTTTGGCCTCCCAAAATGTTGGGATTACGAGGGTGAGCTACTGCACCTGGCCCACATATGTTTATAATTGCTATATGTTATTGATGGGTTGTTCCTTTTACGACTATAAAATGTCCTCTCTAGTAATAATTGTTGTCTTACTAGCTGTTTTGTCTGATATTTGTATAGCCACTCCAATTCTCTTTTGATGACTATTTGCATGGAACATCTTTTTCCATCTTTTCACTTTCATCCTATTTGTGTCTTTGGATGTAAATTGAGTCTCTTGAAGATATTATATAGTTGGATTATGTTTTTTAATCTATCCCACTAACTCTGCCTTTTAACTGAAGAGTTTAATCCATTTACATTTTAAAAAACTGGTAAGTGAGGCCTTGCTTCTGCCATTTTGTTGTTTATTTTCTTTATATCATATCTGTGTCTTCTCTTATGTTTAATTGATTTTTCTAGTGTATTATTTTGATTCTCATTTCCTTTTATGAATGTATATTTTTAGTTATTTTGTTAATGTTACCTTGGGGGTTAAAATTAACATCCTAAATTTATAATAATTTAGTTTGAATTAAAACCAATTTAGCTTAAATAATGTACAAACACTGTGTTCCTATGTAGCTCCACCTTCTCCCTTTATGTTGTTATTGTCATACATTATATCTTTATATATTGTGTGTTGATTCATATACATTTATAATTATTGTTTTATGCATTTGCCTTTTAAGCCATACAGAAAAAAAGTGAGTGGCAGGCCTGGTGCGGTGGCTCACGCCTATAATCCCAGCACTTTGGGAAGCCAAGGTGGGTGGATCACCTGAGGTCAGGAGTTTGAGACCAGCCTGGGCAACATGGTAAAACCCTGTCTCTACTAAAAAATACAAAAATTAGCCAGGTGTGGTGGCATGCACCTGTAGTCCCAGCTACTCAGGAGGCTGAGGTGGGAGAATCACTTGAACCCAGGAGGTGGAGGTTGCAGTGAGCTGAGATCATGCCACTACACTCAGCATGAGCAACAGAGCAAGACTCTGTCTCAAATACAACACAACAACAACAAATGAGTGACAAACAAAAAATACAATAATACTAGCTTTTATGTTTACCTATGTAGTTTCCTTACTGATGGTTTTATTTTTTATTTTTTTGTATAGCTAGAGTTACTTGTGTTGTTTCATTTCTTCCTGAATAATTTCCCTTAGCATAGGGCAGGTCTACTAGAAGCAAACTTCCTCAACTTTTTTTATATGGGAATGTCTTGATTTCTTTCAGTTTTTTATTTTTATAAAATAAAAAACTCCACCTCCCAGGTTCAAGCAATTCTCCTGCCTCAGCTGGGATTACAGGTGCCCACCACTATGCCGGCTAATTTTTGTATCTTTAGTATAGACAGGGTTTCACCATGTTGGCCAGGCTGGTCTCCAACTCCTGACCTCAGGTGATCCACCTGCCTCAGCCTCCCAAAGTGCTGGGATTACAGGTGTGAGCCACCATGCCTGGCCTTATTTTTATTTTTTGAGACAGACTCTTGGTCTGCTGTCCAGGCTGGAGTGCAGTATGGCATGATCTCAGCTCACTGTAACCTCCACCTCCCAGGTTCAAGTGATTCTCCTGCTTCAGCCTCCCAAGTAGCTGGCATTACAGACATGTGCCATCACACCCAGCTAATTTTTGTATTTTTAGTATAGACACGGTTTCCCCATGTTGGCCAGGCTGGTCTTGAACTGCTGACCTCAGGTGATCCGCTTGCCTCAGCCTCCCAATGTGCTGAGATTACAGTGGGATTACAGGTGTGAGCCACTGTGCCTGGCCTTCTTTCAGTTTTGGTGGGGAATTTTATTGAATACAGGATTCTTGATTAACAATTGTTTTTCTTTCAGGGTTACTATACATCATCCCTCATTCTGATAAATCAGGGAATAATCTTATTAAGGATCACTTATATGTAGTGAGCAGCTTCCCTCTTGCTGCAATCAATATTTTCTATTTTTCTTTGTCAACAATTTGGTTATAATCTGTTTGAGTGTGGATCTCTTTAGATTTATTTTATGTGGAGTTTGTTGAGCTTCTTAGATGTGCATTCATGTTTTTATCACTTTTGAGAAGTTTTCAACCATTATTTCTTCAAGTATTTTTTTTTTAATAGCCCAGACCTTATAAGACAACATTTCTTCAAATATTCTTTCTGTTCCTTTCTTTCTCTCTTCTCTTTCTGGGACTCCCATTCTGTGTATGTTGGTATGCTTGAGGGTATCCCACAGGTCTCTTAGGCTCTGTTCAGTTTTCTTCACTCCTTTCTTTTTCTGCTCCTTAGACTGAATAATCTCAGTTGATCTATCTTCAAATTTGGTGATTCTTTCTTCTGCCTGCTCAAATCTGCTACTGAACCCCTCTTAGTGAATTTTTGATATCAGTTATTTTCAACTCCAGGTTTTCTATTTGGTTCCCTTTTTTATGATTTCTATATTTTTATTGATGTTTTCTATTAGGTAAAACATTGTTCTCTTGATTTTCTTTAGTTCTTTGTCCTTCACTTTCTTTATGTCTTTGAGGATATTTAAGACAGTTGATCTAAAATCTCTATTTAGTAAATCAAATATCTAGGCTTCTTCAAAGACAGTTTCTTTTTTAAAAAATGTTTTTTTAAAGAGATGAAGTCTTGCTCTGTCACCTGGGCTGGAGTGCAGTGGCTCAATCTCAGCTCACTGTGGCCTTGAACTCCTGGGCTCAAGGAAGCCTCCCACCTCAGCCTCCTGAGTAGCTGGGACTACAGATGCACACCACCATGTTTGGCTAATTTTTCTATTTTTTGGTAGACATGGGGTCTCACTATGTTGCCTAGGCTGGTCTTGAACTCCTGGCCTCAAGCAATCCTCCTGCCTCAGCCTCCCAAGGTATTGAGATTATAGGTGTGAGCCACCACATCTGGCCAGTTTCTGTTAATTTCTACTGTGAATAGGCTGTACTTTCTTATTTCTTTGTGTACCTTGTAATTTCTTGTTGCTGAAAACTGGACATTTTGCATATTATAATGTGGCAACTCTGGAAATCAGATTCTTCCTCCTCCCTAGGGTTTTTTGTTGCTGGCTTATCGTGGGTTATAGTTGTTTATTTGTTTAATGACTTTTCTGAACTATTTCTTGTAGAGACTGTATTCTTTGGTGTGTGTGTGGTCACTGAAGTCTCTGTTTTGTTAGTTTATGGTCAGCTAGTGATTTGACAGAGTTTTCCTTAAATACCTGGAGCCACAAAAGAAAAGAGATCACCTTCTAGTCTTTGCACATTCATTCTTTATGGGGGCACTGCTTAACACTTAGCCAGACTGTTTACAACTCTGCTCTAGCCTTTACTTCCTTCTTGCATCGAAAGGTTAGCCAGAAGCGAACGTTTGTGGTCTTCTCAGGTCCTTCCTGTGTCAAGCCCTGGGCATGTGTGTGGCCTTGGACATTTCCTACTATATGCAGGAGCTTTTGAAAGCTGTTATTCCTCCGTGTATGTCCTTTTCTAGCCTCTTCTTTCCCAGGCTTCCATCTGTCTGCTGTTAGCCGCATCTGTTATTCCTCACCACAGGTTGCTGCAGCTAGTATATAAGCCTTTAAGTGCTATTGACAAATGTCACTTGGGAGATCACTTCAGCCCTAAGAAGCTTCTGAGGCACGTGACACAAAGATAAACCCCTGAGTTGATCATTCAGGGAACCACCAGACAATTCAAAACACACCACCACAATTTTTTTTTTTTTGAGAACAAGGTCTAACCACACATTGCTTACTTGGGCATTGGCAAGCCACATCAGAAACATGAGCCACCACTTTCACAGATGCTGCTAAGCTGGTGAGTGGAGATGGTATGCAAATAAGTTAACATGCCTCAATGCTCTTACTGAAATGTCTTTATTTAGCATTTGCCTAGGTGTGTAAGTTCTTTGTTAGATTCTAGAATTTGGTAAAAATTGATTGGACAGTTTTTGCCAATTTGATCACTGTTTTTGTGGAATGATGGAGTTTTGGAATTTCCTGCTCTGCCATTTCAATCATATCATTCCACCATTAGCTTTTTTTTTTTTTTTAGTGGAGTCTTGCTCTGTCGCCCAGGCTGGAGTGCAGTGGCACAATCTCCGCTCACTGCAACCTCCGCCTCCCCGATTCAAGAGATTCTCCTGCCTCAGCCTCCCGAGTAGCTGGGATTTCAGGTGCCCGCCATCACGCCCGGCTAATTTTTAGTATTTTTAGTAGAGATGGGATTTCACCATGTTGCCCAGGCTGGTTTTGAGCTCCTCACCTCAAGTGATCCACCTGCCTTGGCCTCCCAAACTCCTAGGATTACAGATGTGAGCCACCGCGCCTGGCCACCATTAGCTTTTATACATAAAACTAGAATGGAGACTCTAGCTTGTTCTGTTCACTTTTATATTCTTGGCTTCTAACACATAGTAGGTACTCATTAAATATCTGTTAGGTAATGAATGAGTGAAATGAACAAATTATCATTGTCTCACACAATCCCTATAAAACATGACTATTCTCATTTTACAAAGGAAGATCCTGAGCCTCAAAAAGGTTTTGTGGCTTTCGCAGGTTACCCAGCTTCTACAACAAGCGGCAGAGACAGATTCAAATCTATATCCATAATCCCAAACCTTTGTTCTCTTCCTTATATGATGCTGTCTCCTTTAGGCATCAGAAAATAAGGAGATAACAACTCTGTTGTATTTAACTGCTTTCGAAGCATATTCCTATCCCCTAAGTTCATTTTTTTTTTTTTTTTTTTTTTTTTTTTTTTGAGACGGAGTCTTGCTCTGTCGCCCAGGCTGGAGTGCAGTGGCACAGTCTCGGCTCACTGCAAGCTCTGCCTCTCGGGTTCACGCCATTCTCCTGCCTCAGCCTCTCCGAGTAGCTGGGACTACAGGCGCCCGCCACCACGCCCGGCTAATTTTTTTTGTATTTTTAGTAGAGACGGGGTTTCACCGTGGTCTCGATTTCCTGACCTCATGATCCGCCCTCCTCGGCCTCCCAAAGTGCTGGGATTACAAGCGTGAGCCACCGCGCCCGGCCCTCTAAGTTCATTTATTTATCATTGTAGTCCTACAGCACAGGCTGAGCATATTCCATTTTATAGTCAAGAAAACAGGCAGAGGGGACAAACAACCCATGATTGGACTGAAGGCACTGGCGATAAATCCAAATACTCCAAATCCTACGTCAATGCTTTTTCTGTTATTTTATCTTGTCTGTTTATTAAAGTAAATACGGCTGAAAGTGGTTCTTTCCAGGTGAAAAGTAAATTATTTTCCAATGCAGCATCGCATGCAAACCAGGACATGGAGATTCACGCTTCACTCCCGTCTTTCTTTCACTTGGCCCCTTACACCAACCAATCATCCGTTTTTGATGATTCTATCCCTCCATTAGCTTTTAAATATATCCCTTTCTCTCCATTCTTTTTTTTTTTTGAGATGAGTCCTGCTCTGTCACCCAGGGTGGAGCGCAGTGGCACAATCTAAGCTCACTGCAACCTCCAGCTCCCAGGTTCAAGCGATTCTCCTGCCTTTTCTCTCTATTCTTATTGCTAGTGCCCTAGTTGGAATTCTCATTCGAAATCCCATGGTATATTACAATGGTCTCTTCACTTTGTTTTCCTGGCCCAGAAGCAACTCATCCCATGCCATACTCCCCACTGTTGTCACGGCAATTTTTCCCCTGAAAGGCAAATATCTCCAAACATTGCTTTGGTTAAAATCTTTCAGCAAGTCCTCATTTTCTGCAGCATAAAATCAAGACCCTTAGGGTGGCCTGCAAGACCTTCGAGATCTGATCCCTACTGACCGCTCCAATTTCACGTCCCCACACCTACACCTCAGTACAGATTCACAGATACATCATCATTTCTTCACACACGCTATTCCTCCTTGGAACACTCTCTACTTCCCTTTCCCCAAAGGCTTATTTACTTATTACAGCCCCACCTCCCTGCCCCTCCCACCTTCAGGTGGGTCTCCCTGCTACTCCTGAGTTAATTCTGTTAGAGTGGCTGGCACACTAGGTTACAATCATCTGCTTACTCCTTTGCTTCCTAAATAGGGTGTGAGTTTTCAGAGGGCAGAGGCTGGGTCTCTTATTCTGGTATTCTTAGCTAATACAGAACTCAGTGAATGTATCCGAAATAAATGAAGACTTCTTTCTGTTTTATTTACACTCAAGAACCATGTCGTGTAACTCATAATAGAAACAGATCTAAATAAGGTGTGAGGTAACAACTTCAATTAAAGCATCAGGAAATTACATGTTGGGACTTCCCCAGCATAGCATTCCCCCCCCCAAATCCCAATTTAAGAGCCATATGTGGGTTATTTTTGCTTCCACAATAAATTGAAGAATGCATAAACCTTCTTCTACCAGAGAATAAAATTCTATAGATCTTTGTGTTTTCCTTTCCTATCAGGTTGCTAAGAAAGCTGAAAGAATTTAAGGCTTCAATGCACTGTCACCATATTAGTCCTAGAGTCTAGCATATTTGTTTCTTCCTATTTATGTCTTTGCTTTTATATTTTTTAGTTTAGTAATCTTTTTGGGCTGGGCATGGTGGCTCACACCTGTAATCTCAGCACTTTGGGAGTCTGAGTTGGGAAGATTGCTTGAATCCAGGAGTTGGAGACCAGCCTGGGCAACAAAGCGAGACCCTGCCTCTCCAAAAAAAAAAAAAAAAAAAAAAATCTTGGTGTGAAGGTGCATGCCTGTAGTCTCAGCTATTCTAGAGGCTGAGGTGGGAGGATCACTTGAGCTATGGAGTTTGAGGCTGCAGTGAGCTATGATGGGATCACTGCACTCCAGCCTGGGGTTAAAAAAAATCTTTTTGTATATATGCCTTTTTGGAAAACAAAAGCAGCATAAATGTATAAACACACACTAAAAACGTGTTGCATGTTATTTCTTGTTAGCATAGAAGCACACCAATGGTTAGCGTGACAATGTAGAAGAGTAGAGTTGGAGTCATTGAGAGAAAGTTTGTCTGCAACTACCTAAGCGACACACGCCATTGTTATGTGGGGAGCTGAAAACCAGAAATCATCGTCAGGGAGTGGAAAACATTTTTTGCTGGCACAGATAAATATTTTCAGGACCTCTAACTCTTCTTTAATGGACTCCTTCTTATGACTACAGGGATTTTACAACAGTTAGCATGGAGCAGAAAAGGTAAATATTTCCAATATTCAGTGAATTAGAGAATCAGAGCTTAGATGAATTTGACCATCTGGCAAAAGCCCCTATCTCTAAATGAAGAGATGGCACACATCATCCTGAGCATAGGCCTTCATGATTTATTTTCCCTTTCCCTCCAATTTCATTAGTCACCAAGCCTGTTGGATTTCCTGCTGGAATCCTCCTCTTTTCCAGTCTTCCTCTTAGGCCCTGGCTCAGGCTTCCCTCCTCCCAAGTCTTTCTCTTCCAGATTTCCACTCTCAATGCAGTCTCCATATGGCTAGATTGCTCCTCTACTTAGAACCTGTCACAGGCTCCCCACAACTCACACTTTAGATCTGAACACACATGTAAGACTCCTGTATCCTCTCCAGGGTCACCTCTTGGTGCAAACCCACATCTTCTTTGCTCTGGACATCCTGAATGACTTGTGTTCCTCATGTTGCTATATGAGTGCCAAAGTGCTTCTATTCTGGGTAGAATCACCTTCCCACCCCTTCATCATCTGGCTAATCCCTGCTTAGCCTTCAAGACTCAGCTGAGACAGCTTCTCCTAATGACCTCAACACCTTCCTGTGTGCTCCAAAGCACTCTCTACTATCACTGCTCTCTGCGTCCCTCATTAGGCTGTGAGCTACTTAAGATCAGGGAGTATTTAGAACTGAGCTCCCAGAATATAACTCTGGCTGACCAGAAGAGGTCTCAGGAAATGCTTGTTGAATGAAAGTGGATACATTTCGCACACTGCTGTGAGCATGCTTAGGAAATGCATCTGAAATGGGCCTCGCGCATCACAATTTCCACGAAATGTGAGATGTGCATCTTCCTAATCCCCACCTATCATTTCCATCATCCTATTATTTCAAGTCTATCGTTTCTATTATTTCTTCTAATCTTTCTAATTTTATCAGATCCTCTTCACTCCTTCTCCTGACCTTTCCCTGGTCTAATAATAATAATAATAATAAAATCCTAAATCCATTTAGATTTGACTTAGATTTGTTTTCAAATTGAAAGCCCATTGTCCTAAATTACAATTTATTAAATGGACTCTTTCCTTCCTTATTCACTTTAGGTATATTCTATTTTAGGTATAATCCCTTATAAATAATACGATTTGTTTTGGAGACTTTCTCTTCTATTCCATTGGTCTATTATCACACTGGTTTAGTTAC
The DNA here is from genome assembly GCF_006542625.1 of Nomascus leucogenys. NCBI lineage: Eukaryota > Metazoa > Chordata > Mammalia > Primates > Hylobatidae > Nomascus > Nomascus leucogenys. Next base: position 29,175,315 of record NC_044381.1, read on the forward strand.
TATCATTTTATTCTCTTACCCAGCTATTTGTGTTTAATATAATTTTTTCCTGTTAAAAAGTATAGAGGAATATTTTAAATATACAAATAAGCAAAGAAAAAGCTAAAATTACAGTCCCACAAAACAGAGATAACCATAATTATCATTTTTATGTAAATAGATGGCTTTCATAGCTGGCTTTCACTTCACCATTTTGCCAAATAAACTGATCTTTTCCAAGCTTCTGTAGAATGTACTGGCTGATGACTGAATGTTCCTGGAGAGGGGCTTCCACTCAGAGGCCTGCGTTCTGTGTTCTCATTCTCAGCATCAGGAGGTTGTGCTAACAAGGGTCAGGTGTGTATATTTCAACATGTTATGCCAGGTGTGGTGGTTACGCTACTGCCAGGATTATTTAAATATTTTGTATATTGAGAAAAACAATGAATATGAAAAGAGTAGTTTCTATAAAAATTAACCCTTTGAAAAGTTGAATACCTTGCAAAGATTCAATAAAGGTAAATGCTAAAACTACTACTCTCAAGTTATGTGTAGGTGAGAAATACAAACATTGCAAAGAAATTATAAAAACTATAAAAATCTGGGAACCTATATTCGGTGGGCTTTGTAAGCATTTCTAAATTTTTTAATCCATTTTAATAAATCAATATTTCATATTATTGCACTTTTGGGAGGTTACATTATTGGTGTCTTTAATGCCAAAGACAGTAGACAACTTCAGAAGAGTCAGGCGTCAGAAAGAAGAATATACCTATGTCAACAATTGGCCAATAAACATTTACATGTTGTAGTTTAAAAAAATTTTTTTCTTTTTTTTTTTTTGAGATGGCATCTCGCTCTGTCACCAGGCTGCGGTGCAGTGGCATAATCTCAGCTCACTGCAACCTCTACCTCCCTGGTTCAAGCAATTCTCCTGCCTCAGCCTCCCGAGTAGCTGGGACTACAGGCATACGCCACCACACTCAGCTAATTTTTGTATTTTTAGTAGAGACAGGGTTTCACCATGTTGGCCAGGATGGCCTCGATCTTTTGATCTGGTGATCCACCCGCCTCAGCCTCCCAAAGTGCTGGGATTACAGGTGCGAGCCACTGCACCCAGCCTTTTTTTTTCTTTTGAGACAGAGTTTCACTCTTGCTGCCCAGGCTGGAGTGCAATGGCACAATCTCGGCTCACCACAACCTCTGCCTCCCAGGTTCAGGCAGTTCTGCCTCAGCCTCCTGAGTAGCTAGGATTACAGGCAGGTGACACCATGCCCGGCTAATTTTGTATTTTTGGTAGAGATGGGGTTTCTCCATGTTGGTCAGGCTGGTCTCAAACTCCTTACTTCAGGTGATCTGCCAACGTCGGCCACCCAAAATGCTGGGATTACAGGCATGAGCCACTGCACCTGGCCAACAATTTTCATTTTTAATGATTCTCCTCCTTAACCCAATTTTTCAATTAACCAGTTAACTACCAGTGCCTACAGGACTGAGAGAGCACCTATTATACCTTGATTTTAAGATGTGTAAGAAAATTTATTTCATATAAATGAGATCATGCATTGCTTGAGTGCCTGCTTTCTTCACTAACTATATTATAAACATTAATCCAATGTATTAAATATTATTTACATCATTGTGAATGCCTGCCCAGTCCTTCCTATTGAACTTTTATTTATGCTTTTTAAAATTTAACATTAAATATGTACCTTTCTTGATTTCCTCTTTGACAGGACTGACAGGAAGCTTGGAATTTAGTCATATGCCTAGCCTGGGATTCTTACATAGCTAATCTCCTTTTCTCAATTTTTTTTCAATTTGCTTATTACACAACTTGTGTGTGTGTGTTAAAATTGTTTTATTTTGTTGAAAGCTGTGAGAATCCTTTCTGGAAGATGGAGTTACGAGTAGACCAACCTTAAATACCTAATGACCTGTCTCCCAGTGTGAGGTTACGGGATGCAACCCGAGACTGACTGAAAGCCACTTTGTTTTGCCTTGAAGGCAGTTCCTTACTGTTGCCTCTCTAGTCTGACAGTCCTAGCCAGGGAGCTTGTAAGTACCTAGAGCGCTTTAAGATTTCTATTGAAATTGCTGATAAGCCCATGAAATGGTCTAATAGCTTAGCTTTACTTTTTCTGGAATCCTAAATTTAACCTGGGTGAATCTGCTAAAATTATTTTTCTTGGAATTGGGACAGTAAATGAGGCACATCAAATTAAAAGCATAAAGCATTTCTTATTTTCACTACTACTTGCCACAAGTAAAAAAACAATGTGTAGAGCTTGTCCAAACCACGGCCCGCGAGACGCATGCAGCCCAGGACGGCTTTGAATGCAGCCTGACACAAATTCGTATACTTTTTTAAAAGATTTTTTGTGTGTGTGATTTTTTTTTTTTTTCTTAGCTTATCAGCTATGGTTAGTGTTAGTGTATTTTATGTGTGGCCCAAGACAATTCTTCCTCTTCCAGTGTGGCCCAGGAAAGCCAAAAGGTTGGACACCCCTGGTAGAAGCAGAAACACACTGGGTTAGTTCCACAGCATCTGATCAAAGATATGAGGCCAAAGAGCCTCTCGAGGTACTGGCTTCTTTCTGAACCCTTCAACATCTGTAAGAGTTTTGAGCTGTACAGGTATTTAAAGCAGCTAAAATTTTAATCACTACTTACATATTAAGATAGGGTGCGTAAGTTTTGTGCCTCCCGAAAGATCCTCTAGATTTTCTTTATTTCCTTCAGTTTGAGGTTAAATACAGAGTACACTTTCCACAGTCAAACAGAAAGAAAAGACTTTCAGGTACCTTTCAGATGTGAGGCTTTTCACAGGCTCTTTAATCATTAGGTGGTCTATATAATAGAAATTACGTAAATCTGCATCAGAACCACTCAAAAAAAGAAAGAACAGTCCAGATTGGTTAATATTCTACAGAATCTCAAATTCCTCCAGTGTTTAAGACTCCTCACAATTATTCTGTAACAACTCTTTTTGGCAGGATGGTGTAAACAACCAGAACTATCATCAACTCACATTTGCTAATAAAAGGCAGTTTACAGTGCAGCCTCTCAAGAAAAATCCAAAATAACAAAACAAATCAGGAGAGGTTTACGGTATTGCAAAAGGTCTTCCACTTAAGAAGAACATCCCTTCCTTAGTCCCTAATATTACCCAAAAGTATCGGTTTTTAAAAAGCTTGATTTTTCTAAACTTTAAATGGGGCACAGCTACTGCCTAAATGATGGCACACCACACACAGTTTCACAAACGCACTAAACTCATTACAGATCCAGGCTCCAATTCATGTGCAGGGCACTGCACCAGGCACAATGAATGTTTTCCATGATGGACACTGTCCAGCGGAGGCTTTTCTTTTCTTTTTTTTTTCTTTTTTTGAGACGGAGTCTCGCTCTGACCCCCAGGCTGGAGTGCGGTGACGCGATCTTGGCTCACTGCAAGCTCCGCCTCCTGGGTTCAGGCCATTCTCCTGCCTCAGCCTCCAGAGTAGCTGGGACTACAGGCGCCCGCCACCACGCCCGGCTTATTTTTTTGTATTTTTTTAGTAGAGACGGGGTTTCACCGTGTTAGCCAGGATGGTCTCGATCTCCTCATCTTGTGATCCGCCCGCCTCGGCCTCCCAAAGTGCTGGGATTACAGGCATGAGCCATCGCGCCCGGCCCAGTGAAGGCTTTTCTACTCTGCCTGGTGATTGAGTTCAGTTGCAATCTTAGCATTCACATGGCAACTCAGACTCCAGCTATGAAGCCTGGCTGGGCAGTGGATGAACTTTGTACTTCAGAAATTGGTTTTAGTACATTTATAGTTGCTATTCCAAAGCCCCCAGAACATGCTGTGAGAGACAGAAAGGAACAGCTGGGAAATTCTGGGGCACCCTTGCAGCATACTGACCTAATCTGAAACGAAGATGTTGCCCATGATTTTATCAGTCACCACCCTGGAAATGGGGAAGTGTTACAACACAGTAGACAATAACATTCTTTCCTATAAAATTTTATTTATTACATAAAAAATTCTATACATTTGTTAGACTAAAATACAGTTTTCATTATAATTCTGGCAACTGAGTCAGTACACAGAGAAAACTTGGCATTAGATCAGCACTTTTCTTTCTAGTTCATACTTCTGCACAAGAAAAACATTTCAAAGCTCCATTTCATATAGGCTGATTGTTCTCTGAAGCCAGATGGAATTCCATCCAATTCAGAGCTCTTGGAAGTTAATTTCCCAGCAAGATTTGATAACTCCAACTCCAGAAAGTTAATTGCTTAATATACATATTTTTAAAGTCCTCTCAGAGCATAATGCTCCATCTGTAAAGTCTGCACTGTGTCAATAACGACCGTCACAAATTCTAGGGCTACGACTGTGTCTGTGGGGCGTGTTCAAGCACCTACATGTTTGTTCCCCCACATGAATACAGTGTAGTGACACTGTAATAAGAAAAAAATCCAAAATAATGGTAAGGTAAATGATTCCAAACTATGAATTCATGGAAGGCTTAACTGTGATCCTCCAGTTTATAATGGACAAAGACAAGACAAGATACAAAAATTCATTTTGGCACTACAAAATAGGATGCAAATGGCAAAAAAAAAAAAAGACAAAAAGTCATCAGATTGAGAAATATGTGGCACCACAACATACTTCTCATGCCACATTACACAGCTGCGAGAAATCAAGACACACTGATGTGTGTTTTCTGCTCACATCACCCCATATGCTGGGCTGGGCTTGACACTGGATGTGAAGACTCAGTGCCTGAGAGATCAATAGCAGGTCCCTACTGTATTGACTGATCTTTAAATTTGGCCACCTTATTATTCTAGGAGCTCTATTCTAAACTCAAGGAGTTCAGAAAGGCTGTGCCAGCCAGTAAGTAAAGTGGGACCTTTGGTCTTCAGAAGATAGGGTTTTGTCTTTGGTTGTTTTTTGAAGCCCCTGTCATTTTGCTTGATGCCCTTCACACTTTTCTCCCTGACTTTTTGTTCAAGTTTTTTTCCTCCTGTAATAAAATCAGTTAATAACCACTGAACTAACTTCTTTAGATTTAAGCCCTATTAGAAGTGCATTCAGTGGTCCAGAATATTCTGAGAAAGTATAACAACTTCTTTCATTATGGAGCTCTTAGTACCTTTATATAGGGAAGAAGTCAGAAAACTCCAACAACACAACACAATCTAGTAGCACTAAGGCAACACAGCAGAAGAAAAGTTAACTGTCCCCATGTGATCATCTCTGAAAATCAAAATAGGCAAAAACAATAGGGGCCAAAAAGCAAGTTCTGAGCACAGACTACAGGAACCTAGAGGATGGGGAAAATCTACTTAACAGTCCCTGTTTCAAATCACCAGCCCCCAAAGCCATCCTATTATTGTCACATTCCTGTGTGGTATCTAATACAATTTATGAAAAAAAAAGTCATCACCTGATTATCAACACGGTAAATGAAGGAGCTCACATTTTCTAGTGGCAAGTAGAATGATCCATGGAACCCACTCTCTCTGCCCAATTATTCCCAAGTCTTCTTTTCAATGCCTACTTTTTTTACTCATATGATTTAATACATGCTCCTGAAATGACAGCTCAAATTATAATCCTAGCTGACAGGATGGGTGGATCAGATTCACACACGAAGGTCAGAATATTCCCTTGAAGTCTTACACTTCTGTGACAAAAGGACATATCAGATTTAGATACTTACACTGGACTTAGGCCCTTTTCTATCCAATATGGGAATTTCCACCAGTGGTCTCTGCATTTACTACTGTGGAAGGTTCATTAAAACTCTTCTAGGCCGGGCGTGGTGGCTCATGCCTGTAATCCCAGCACTTTGGGAGGCTGAGGCGGGTGGATCACCTGAGGTCAGGAGTTCGAGATCAGCCTGGCCAACGTGGTGAAAGCCCGTCTCTACTAAAAATACAAAAATTAGCTGAGCGTGGTGGCACATGCCTGTGGTCCCAGCTACTCAGGAGGCTGATGCAGGTGGAGGTTGCAGTGAGCTAAGATTGCGCCACTGCACTCTAAGCTGGCGATAGAGCGAGACTCCATCTCAAAAACAAAAACAAAAAACACCAAAAACAAACAAAAAAACCCCAAACTTTTCTAGGAGTGTGGGGCGGGGTAGGGAGCTGACTTTTCTCCTTTCTTCACCAGCCAGTTATGATATTTCCACTTTCTTCAGCATGAAAATGTAGGAAATGGTTTGATGCCTGACTATAAATCATGAGCCACTGGGATCAAATCTCACAAGAACTTCAAACCCCTTGATGAGTTTCTGCCTGCTTTTTCAAGGGCCCAGGGAGCCTTCCATGTAGATGCAACACCCTTACCTAATGGTAAGGTGCAGATGTGAAGAAATCCACATGCTTCCCTAAAGAAGATAGAGTAGGCAAGGGACTGGGGGCGGAGTTCTATTGGCAGAGTGGTCCGAAGCTGCTCTAGTGGGTGACTGGAAAACACTAAAACAGAAAACAGCTCCCTGATTTATGCAGGGAGAAAAAACACCTTTTGCATTTCTACCTTCAGCATCTGCTCCTCCAGCTTTCTACAAAATTTATTTTTTGCCAACTATGGACTACCCTTGAGTTTGCTAATTTATCATCATCTTCAACTGTTGTTGGAACTGGACATGTTGACAAATATATTTTAAGACAGTAGTATACTGATAACACTAAGCCACATAATGTCATAGCTGAGCTACAGTAAAAAGAATCAAGTGTTTTAGTAGATGGATTAATTACAAGGATTCCCTATTTAATTCTTCTTGGATTTTTTTTTTGGCTCTTTGCAAATAATCTGGTACCTTGCCCCAAAGAACCCCCAGGACACACACACACACACACACCCCCTCATAGCTCCAAGGAAAGAAAATCTTACTGTCATGAAGATTCAGTGTTGATCATCTTGTTATTCCTTCAGATTAGTGTGGTTTCTATTCCCTAACCTGCTACTAAATTACATAAAGTCTTTAAGTTATAAAAATGATTCCAGGTCAGAAGGTGGTAAGCATCATCTCAGAAGTATCTCTAGTGGAGGCCTAATCACTTCCTCATTTCAAAACACATTATCAGAACAACTTTGGAGCAGGCTTTTGACTTGGATTCATTAGCCCTTGAGGGGGTACAGGGGTGGGAGCTGGCAGTCTGAGGGCCCTGAAATTTTATGAGCATTTTGAATGTTCACAGACATGCGATGTGCATTTGAAAGAAAGATAGTCCATAGCTTTCTTAAGCTCAAAGAGACCCATTGCCCCTTCAAAATAACTTGTTTTTGAGTATCAAATATTAAATTCAGGTCTTAGCAAATAAAAGTGAGAAATTTCTGAGACATTTGTAAATTACAATGTTTCCATGTTCAACTAGATCTTCACTAGACCATTAATAAAAGCTTTATTGTTCTAAGCTCCGTGTCCCGGAGAAAATCATTTAAGTTGTAAAACAGCATCAAAACTGAAGAATAGCCTAATAGGTCTCGAACAATTTCACATATTTTTCACAAATTTACTAATGAATTTCCTTAGAACACATTCTGTCTATATAATTTACAAAGTGGCAATTGTTCACGCAATATTGAAACGGAATCATCATTTGTCTTTATACGTACAAAATCGAGATGGGGAGGAAGAAAGGGCACTATAGTATTTCTATAGAAAAGAAAGGTTTTCCACAGAAATCAGTAAGTTTAAAAACTGCATTGAAGTTTTCTATAAGAAAGATATTTTCAAAGATTTAAATCTTGGATTAAAATTATCCTCTTAAAATTAAAACGTGGAGTATAAGAATTTGGCTCAAATGTATGAAATCTGAATGGGAAAAGTGTGCTATTCTAAATTCATAAGTGTATACAACATGTGTAATTTTTGTTTTGTTTTTTAAGTTTGCTAGCTTTAGATTTTCTCTTGGCATATTCAAGGGTCTTGCTTTTTTAAAATTTGGACTATGTGCCACTAAGTTAACAAAGATGAGTTAATTCCAAGGAGCTACTGTGTATGAATAGTGCCTACTTTTCAAAAGGGCTAACATGCATTCTTAGTACACAAAGATACATGAATATGCATTTAAAGCAAAAGGCAGCCTATGCTGTGAATACAGAGTACACAAATATCTGCGTTATGCTTTTACTTATGAACCCACATTTTTTCAATATATATTCACAGACCACTTCTTACCAATTCGAGGCAAGCCATTATAGTGCACTCTTATTTGTCAGATGGAATGTATGAAAAGAATACAGAAATTAACCGTGGCAGGTGCACTGATAAGCCTCCAGACTCTGAGAGTTTTATTTGTTGTTGTTGTTTTTTAAAGTAGTAGAAAAGCAGTAAAGAACTTACTTATTGAAAAGTGAAAGCTTAAAGACCTTTCTGGAGGAAACTTCTCAGAGGCCATGTTAAGGCTATTGGGAAGTCCAATTTAAATGACAAGGTTACTGACCAAAAATCAAATAAAATATTCAAGTCACCATTACTGGCAGTTCTGGTTTTGGAACTGATCCCAGAATTCTACCTTGCAGGCTAGGAGATCTCTTAAAATGGCTGTTAGTAGCTAGTGATAGTGCATGGTGGAAATGATTGAAGCCTCAGGGGCAGTGACATGGCCTCACACATATGTGGTGCCTGCAGTTCCTGTAGCTGTTTTAAAGACGGAGGGAGAGGTATTAACTCTGCTCTAAAGCAGTTTGGGTCCAGAATAAAGGGGTCAGTGCCTCACACCCCCTACCAGGGTGAAATCCTAAAACTGCCCAGGGAAGGCAAGGAAGCCCTTGGCAGATACCAAGATCAGTGGTATTGGAAATAACTTACAATCAGCAGCTTAATGCCCTTCATGGAAAAAAAAAAAAGAGAGAGAGACAGCATCTCTACAAAAGAAAACCATTTCTAGTGTAACTTTAAAATAAACTCAGTAAGTGCCTCCTCCTTAACCATTATGGAACAAGTTTGGGGACCAACATACAGTTAAGCTACTTAAGTTGTAGTGACTTAGGACTTAATTATCTTATAGGATAAAATAAAAACTTTAATCCTGAACATTAGCCATTGCATTAAATGGTTTAAAGGAACAACTGGCTTTGAGCTCTGCTCATCCATGCAAGGATTATACAATCTCAGTGCTCTAGCTAAATTGCTAATGTTTTATTATTAATGCACCGGTAAGCCTCTCATAGAAGATGGGTCTCTTGGATTTACACTGAAATATAACTTTTCTCTTCCATATTATGGAAGACCTTATTCTTCAGGCAGGAGCTTAGAAAGTCTAAATTCTGCACCAGAGCCTTAATTATCTGATGGCAGAAACCATGATACTCTGGTCACTACTACAATTGACAATAGAGGACCCCAACTAAAACTCTAGAAATATGAGTCCTGAATGCAGTTTTGAAGATTCACCACAGAAGAAGACAAAAACCACCACACAGAATCAATGATTTATGAAATTATTCGGGTATCCACATTTCACAGAGAAATTTCTGTTCTTCATCTATTCTTCTCACTTGGGCAGAAGATGGAAGCAGTGAGCGAATAGCAATAAGGCAGCCCATAGCTAGCTGAAGAATGACTTGAAATGAATGAAAAGAGGCAGCAGGAATATCCAAACATAACCTCAACACATTTAAATATTGCTTAAAATCCTCTGTGAGGCTTTATCAAATTAATCAAGGAATCAAGCTCATGAGAGAGTGATATTCCACATATTAAATATCTCTCTGTGTGTGCCTGTGTAATGCATCTCTGCGTATTTCTATATGGCACATGAATTTACTTAAGGAAAACAGCCTGGCAATTAATTTGCAACTCAAATGACATGGTTACACATAGATTATAATTTCTAAACACAATGTTAGTAAAACAAAATTTATTTGTAAAACAGGACCTGTTATATAAAATGGCACACAATCAAGTTATACAAAAATACAAAATTTCTTTCTGATTACAGTTCTAGTTGCAAATGATAATTAGAAAGCATTCCTGGTGGCTTCCAAATAGCTGAGATTGCGAGCATATGGAACAGGGAGCAACAACAGTCCATGATGCAGGGATGTCCAAGTGAGTAGAACCTAATTTCCAAGTTCAGGACTTCCATCAGGTCACTTTGGAGGGACACCTCTTAAAGTTGCTAGCTCCTGGAATGTCTTCTGTTTTGATACCCATCTTCTAGACTTTTGCCAATTCTAAATTTAGTTCCCAATGTTTGTGAAAGTCCAAAATCTGTGTGGCTATGAAACAGATGGTATTCTGAATTTTCTCACATGATTTGCTCTCTCATCTATTTGGACAATTGTTAGTTACATAATTATATTTATTCCATTTCAAATGAATAAAAGAGAACAGCGATACTGTTTGGTGATACTAGATGTTAGATGTTAACTTCTGGAGAATTATTCTTTCAAAATAGCTACTCTCGCAGTGTTGGTTTCCCAGATCTTGCTAAGACATGAGCTCTCAATTGTGTGTATGTATGTGTTTTTTAAAATCCAGACTCTTATTGCAAATATTCTGAAAAATCAGAAATATTACATGAACTTTTAAAAGAAACCAAGGCATTTAGCAAATTTTAGCCTAGCTAGAGTAAAGAACACCAATACTTAAAAAAAAAATACAATTTACCTTTTGCAGCAATTTAAAGGTCCAACCCTTTGAAAGGAAGCACATTAGCAAACAGCTGCTTATTAAGCCCTAGTGACATTACCTGTATGCATTTCCATAATACCGATCTAATTCACTGTCTAGTTCTGGTAGGAGGCAATGCTTTCTTTCAAAAGATTCTCCTTCCATGGAATGATAAAATGCTGAGGCTTTTTTTTTTTTGTACAGAGCCTGTATTTAGTGCAATAAGTTTAAAAAATTTGCTCTGAAATATTTACTTTACATTAACAAAAATAGCTTTTTTTAAAAAAATTGTAACAAAAAGGAGTTATCGCATAAACAGATCATGAATTATTCTTAGCAAATTACACTTTTTTTTCTTAAAGCATTCACCATTACAATAAGCAGAACAATGGAATATTAGCCATTCATATCTGGTAAGCTTCAGGAATAAAAAAGCAAAAAACCCCAAACCCACCCCCAAACAAAAACAACAGTCACACTGGAGGATCGAAACATTAGCCAATTCTTCAGTTAAACATCGTAGAACTCTGGATACTCAAAGAATTGCCAAGGAGAGGAGCACCTGCCAGTGTGTTTTCAGATTGTATAGCAAGCATTTGAATAAAATGGCCGTTTAACCCTAAGCCACTGACGTTACTCTGAAGCCGAAGCCCAAGCACCGGAATTTTCAATGCTTTATGTTCCATGTTTCTGTCCCTTCTTTATTCCTCCCAGCATTACTTAATCTGCAAATCAATACACAGAAACTTAAAGGCTAAACTCGCTGGGTGCCCCAGCTTCCTTTCAAATCAGGCACACAAATGTGTGGAGGATGCTACTAAAGTCAATAAAGGAAAGAAAGACAAAATATAAGGGAAAAGTTTGCATACGAAAGATTATCTACCCTTTTCTTTTTTTACCTACTTTCTTTTAAAGAAGCGTTAGGGTAAACTACAAATACCTGAGGAGTTGGTTACCTTTTAATGTTGGCTGACAAATGTATGAACTATTATGAAAATTCCCATATTGGGCCCACTTGTATGTTTCTAAAAGTAAAATGACATGGCTTCTTTGATTGGGGAAAACTGATTGGAGTAATTCCTTATTTATCTGAAAGCATATGCCTAGTCTTGACCCACTAGGACTTATGCATCAGTAAAATAAGATCTTGATTTTATACACACATCAGGGAAATTACCCCTGAATAAACTTTAGACATAATTTGGTACAATAATTTTACCTATTTTTAAATAAAGATAAAATCTCCTCTAAGTTATTAAAAATGTTAATCACATATGAATTTTAACATTTCCATTAAGACAATTACAGTTGAAAACATTAAATGACGGAAGTTGCCTTGTAAAAGCCACCCGTATGAAAGGAGTACATGTTTGACAAAAATAAGCATAAAAAAGGTATTAAATCCCTGTTCCTTTTCTCTGATTTTGGCTGATTTATGTGTGTGTGTGTATATACATATACATATATACACACATACATATACATATATACACACACCCACACACACAAATACATAGTTATGTGTATATATTGTTTTGGAATGTCAATGGGTTTCCATAACCGTCGGCTAGGTTCAAGCAGAACTTGCTCCCGAAGCCTAGAAAACAAAGTCATACAGAGTATAATCTTAGACAATTACCATTAAAAGGAGATCATGAATGATGTTACAAATATACACATGGTCACAAACAGCAAGACGGCAAAATGGACTAAGAATCCTTCTCCCCTGAATTCCTGGAGCTGAAATTCTTATGAATGTTGAAAGTCACACTTTCTCCAGGATCATCTCTGAGATACACAGAGCATACTTCTCTAGCCCACGTTCCTACAGTGTCTAGGATTTTTCCTCCCTTTTCTCTTTAAGTTCTTTCCTCTATGATAGCAAGCAGACAGTCAGAAAATCTCTTTCCTAAACCTCTTCTCACTTTTGGTACATTTTTCCAAAATCACTTTCAAAGAATCATAAAAAAATTCATAAATCTTTAAAGTTTCCTTAACTAGTGCGCCTCTCTCAGGGAAAAGTTCAAGAACAAAACTGGAAGTTCTCATGTTTAGTTCAATGATCTCCTGTCAAAAGGAAAATATAAAACCTCATTTTACTGAACATTATTTTATATGCTAAAAATGAAGCCTAAATTAAAATATCTCATTGAGGAGGGAGGAAGATAGTGAATTCAAACAGCAGCAATGTTTCTAGAGCTATTGCAAAATAGGCATGATGCTCTTTTATAGTTGAACTTTCATCTACAGCAACAATATGTGAATTATATCAAGCAAATACAAATAAGCAATCCTAAATTCTATCAATCCCCAAACTTTCAGTAGAAATTTCTCAAATAGTTTTTTGGAAACACATGCAAAGGAACGGCGTTAGTAGGGGCCAACTCTAATCATGCATACTATGGAAGAGAAATAAAGTAGGTACTGAGGTGCCGAAAAAATAAAACTACTCTGTGAGCAGCATTTCACACTTGTCTTGTGGGAGCTTTTTAACCATTTAAAACATCATTCTTAGGGACCCAATGCTACAATGTCCAAAGCACCAGAACAATGCACATAGAAGATGTATTTTGGGATGCAGCAGAGGGTTTTTGCCATTAATGTGCAAGCAATGAACTGATGAACAACATAAAATGAAAGCAAAAATTAAATGAAGATTTTAATGCATTGTTTGAAGTAAGGGACACTATTTCAAAACTGAAAATACTAATAGGAAAGAACTCTTTCTAAAATATTTGGCATCTGGTAGAATGCCACATAACCTGGGCAATTCTCCCAGGATTATTACCTATAAATAAGGAGTTTAGGTAAGGAAAGTATACTTGCATTCTGATCTACTATAATTCATCTACCATTCATTAAAGAATACTATAGAAATCTGTGCCAACTCATGGCCAAATTACCTAGTCTTCAACCTCGAAATATTTCTCCCTTTCTTTAAATGCTTATTACTGAGTGATGTAATGAAAGCTTCAATCACTGGAAAGACAGAAAAGGGGGAAAAGCTTGGTTTATATTTTAAGATTTCATATGTCTTTTTAAGTTTTGGGCTTAGAATCGATTTGCTGAACAATTAGGACTACCAAGCAGTAGAAGGAAGGAAGCCTTCCTCATTTCTCCATGTTGCCATAGGGTTGGCAGAATCTCCACTGCTGCCCTCCTCAGCCTTTGTGAAATAAGAGGGATGCAGAAAGGTGTGGAGGGCAGGCATGGAACCTGACGGGAAGATTGCTGGTGAGCTTCCATCTGCCCAAGCAATCCATGTCTAGGTGATGCAAACTTAAAATTCAGAGCTATGTGGGTACTAGAGTGATCTGTGCTCTGGGATCTAAACATTTAAATTTGATTTTATAATTATTCATGCTATTAAGTAAGAGTAACACCAAGATAGGCACTGGAAAGAGTTACAGAGGAAAGGATTTATATCTAAATATTTTATTGAGGCTTTAACTTAGGTTGAATACATGATTAGTTTGAATATACATATAGCCTCTCTGCCTCCCTCCATAAATAAACCTATTTCCTTTACTCTTAATTAAATGAGCTTATTTTATATCATATATATATATCTATATATGTATATATATAGATATATACTTTTTGAGATAGAGTCTCGCTCTGTTGCCCAGGCTGGAATGCAATGGCACGATCTTGGCTCACTGCAACCTCCGCCTCCCAGGTTCAAGCAATTCTCCTGCCTCAGCCTCCCAAGTAACTGGGATTATAGGCACATGCCGCCATACCCAGCTAATTTTTTTTTTTTTTTTTGGTATTTTAGTAGAGACGGGGTTTCACCGTTTTGCCCAGGCTGGTCTCAAACTACTGAGCTCAGGCAATCCACCTGCCTCGGCCTCCCAAAGTGCTAGGATTACAGACATGAGCCACCTTGCCCAGCCTACTTAAATGAACTTATTTTATACTATATATTTTAAAGTTGGAAACCTACAAATCAGGGGTATCCAATCTTTTGGCTTCCCCAGTCCACCCTGGAAGAAGAATTGTCTCAGGCCGCATACAAAATACATTAAGGATAGCTGATGGGCTTAAAAAAAAAAGGCAAAAAATCTCATGTTTTAATAAAGTTTACGAATTTGTGTTGAAAGCCTTCCTAAGCCATATGCGGCCCACAGGCAGCAAGTTGGACAAACTTGCTATAAATCAAATCACTTATTAAAGCATAAGGAAGACAGAAAGGAAAGTCCTTACCTCACACTTTTGAACATTATATGCAGTCAGGGGACACATTGTTTAAAATTATTTAAGGATGCAGGCAATTATATAATATTTGAAAATAAACATGTTATTTAAAAAAATACGTGTTTAAATTAGGAAGTAATTAGACCAATATATGATAGAGGCATCTGTTGCTACACTATAGTGACAATACCCATGTGAAAAGCAGCTCAAGGTTCTCTTACACTCATTAAGCTGCTTTTTTCAAATAAAAGTGGAGTAGAGAGATATATTTGTGTATATATACATATATAATATCAATTACCAGAAATAATTTATCCATCTCACAATTAAACTGGGAGAAGACTAGATTGTCTCACTGAGTGGGAATGTGGGTATTGATGAAAACAGCCTTGTTTGCTACTGAAAAATAGGTTAAGAAACAAAGAAAGTACAACCTAGGCAACAGAAGAAAAAGTCAGCCAAGGGAAAAGGACAGCAATGTAAACAGAACCATATTTTTAAAAGGGGGAGTATGAATTTTAGCAAGTTGAAAGGAATTGCTATGATCACCTTCCAAAATGATAAAAATCAAACCGTCAGTTCTAGTGTATACCAAAATGTTCAGTCTAATGAAAGCCAAATACTGACAGTTAAAAAGGAAACAAGAGCAACAGCAGTTTTACCTTAGGGAAAAAACTATCATCCCCCACCCGCCCCGCCGAGCACTGACGAGGATGCTGTTCCTTTCAGCTTACTTTTACAGAAGGTGGTCTCAGTTGTGACAAGAATTCTGCCATCCAAGTGATGGGTAAGCACACAAACAGAAAGAGCAGCACGTCCTGCGTGATACAGATAACAAAAGCTTCTCCTGAAGAAGTGCAGTCAGTGAAGACAGAGAGAGAGAGGAAGTGAAAGTGAAATTCTTGGAGGGCAGCCACCTCCTCATCTCCACCTACCATCGGCTTTAGCTCTCTGGCATCAGCGACGCCTCCCTTACCAGCTTCTTTCATTGCTTTCCTACTGTTTTCCACAAACTCCTGCAAAATATGGACCATATTGAATAAATTCCTGGGTCCTTTCAGATTTGTTAGTAGATGGAATTCTAAAGAACATTTACATTTTTGACTCAATCTTGGTAAATGGATGGCCTAAAAACATAGCAATAAATAATGTTTAGTATCACACATGAGAGCTGCTAAATTTGTAGGAATGGACTCAGCAATCCGCTGATTAAAAAAGTCTTCTTTCCATCCATTCATTGTGACAATCTTACTAAGGCTCCAAGAGATAATGTTAGTTCTATCTGGAAGAGAAAATACCTAACATTTTTAAGAGGCTATTTTCTCATACTCAGAATATCATTTTATTTGTTGTTGTTGTTTTTTTCTACATCAAGGTTAAATGAAACAACAAGAACATGTTACTTCATAAGCCTCCACTTTTAAATAGCCATAGAAGGTAAAAGAACACATTGATATTGCTAAGCACATAATGCTTTGTTTCTTAACCAAACCATAAACAAACTACTCTTTTTAAAAAAGTGTCAATCTGACCATGACATTACTTCATAAAGCAGGAAGACAGGGTGTATCAACCAGAACCTATGGTTAGTAGTAGTCGAAATGGGAATATGCCGAAAGGGAACATTTCTATTCGGTCAACATTTACGGGGCACTCCTTCATTAAATATCCTCACCATTCCTACAGAGAAAACTGAAGGGTGGAAAACAGTTATTTTTTACTCTGCTTTTGATCAGTGACTTAAAAAACAGTAACACTCTTCTAAATGTTTTAATCACAAAAGAGATGCAATAATCATGATCAAATTCCATTAAGAAAATAACCAGTTAGAATTAGTTTAGACATTAAGAAAATGTCTATAATTTAGCTGATGTTGCCAGAAAAAGAGAAAATCAATGCCAAATAGGTCAGCTAAATCATTTGGAATTCTTGCTATTGAAAAAAAAAAAAAATCTAGGCTGGGCATGGTGGCTCACACCTGTAATCCCAGCATTTTGGAAGGCTGAGGCAGGCAGATCACCTGAGGACAGGAGTTCAAGACCAGCCTGGCCAACATGGCAAAACCCCGTCTCTACTAAAAATAAAAAATTAGCCAGGAGTGGAGGTGCACGCATGTAATCCCAGCTACTTGGGAGGCTGAGGGAGAACTGCTTGAACCTGGGAGGTGGAGGTTGCAGAGCCGAGACCATGCCACTGCACTGCAGTCTGGGTGACAAAGCAAGACTCTGTCTCAAAAAAAAAAAAAAAAAAAAAAAAAAAAAAAAAAAAAAAAATCTAGCTTATTTATTAATACACTTATTTTAGATTTAACTGGATAAAATATGCTCCTGGAAAATGACTTGTTATTTTAATGTATAATGCTTAGTATTCAGTATTACCCATTTTGAGATAGAAATATTTCATAGCTTAATGGCAAACTACTATTATTTAGAAAGCATCTTTACTTTGGCAACATTTAACACTGATTATAACGGTACTTAAGCCATTTAATAAGGTTTTCAAATTTTTAAAGAAATTTAATTGAGGTTCTAATATGAAAAATCTGCATATAATATCTGTGTAAAGGTTCAGATCTTGACTAATAAATAACTATACACTCTATCAGTCATGGGTCTGTTATCAGTATTCATCACAAAATGCTTTCAATTTGGCCTACCATATTTAAGATGATGAGTTTTAACCAGGGTTGACAGCAGTAATGTTTGGGGCAGTGGTGGACAGAGAAAGACAGGTAGGCACTAGGACCTGGGAAACAGGATATTTTGTCTTTGCGCCCCATTTCAGGAAAAGGCTAGAAGCTAGTTTAAAAAGTCAATTCAAATCTATCTAACTGCAGAGAGAGGGGCAGCAGGAATAGGGTGAACTTAGGACTATTAATGAGTACTGCTCTAGCTAGGTGGATCTGAAATG
Organism: Nomascus leucogenys; assembly: GCF_006542625.1. Classification (NCBI taxonomy): domain Eukaryota; kingdom Metazoa; phylum Chordata; class Mammalia; order Primates; family Hylobatidae; genus Nomascus; species Nomascus leucogenys. The sequence goes on from NC_044381.1 coordinate 29,193,026, forward strand.
ATCTTGTCCATGCCAAGAAGCCTTCCTCCCTGACTTACCCAAGATTAACTTCATTCATGAGTCAGTGCTACGGGGTTAATTCTAAATTACTCAGTTGCATATAATGTGAATTAAATATAGAGAATGTTTTACAAAATATTTTTATTGGTATTTTTATCCCTAAAATAGGAAAGGGCATTTGAGGTACTTACCATCAGCACTTTATCCATATAGAATTCTCTGCCAGGGCTCCCATCATTGTATTTTGTATCAATGGCAAAACACAAGAATAATACATCCACTACCATTTCATAAATAGACAGGAAGCAATGAGCGACTAGGAAAGCAAAGAGGCAGACGATGATCAGAGGCAGCACCCATACTGTGTAGTCCTGCTGGTAGTTGAGCAGCATAATCCCAGCTAAACCTGTGCTGCAGACTATCAGCACCTGAAGCAGAGAGAACAAAGATCACATTTAATATCCTACTGAAGAAAGCCACTCTTTTTTCACCATTTGCAGACTTAAAATTCTACTATTTATAAATGATGGTTGCATGAGGCCATTCCATCTCAAATGAGGAAATATAATCCACATATTCTCATATACACCTAGAGTTATACATGCTTATCATACAATATAAATTTTAAAATCATACTTTAAATGATTCTGGTTTAAAGATAATTAAGTTTTCCAAATGCTATGCTGCACCCTAAAACTTAACCTATTTAGAATCTGTGGCAATTTTTAAGATAAATGTATGCATACTTTAGAAAAAATTTACACACTCTTAGCACTCAGAAAAAAAGTGATATTTCAGTGTAATGGTATGTATTTTCTTCTAAGCATTTTCACATATATGAAATAGTATTATATAAACAAATCACTATAAGCTTTTCATTAATATATAGAGAATTATCATCATAAGTGCTTCATATTTACTCAGCTACATAATTTCATTTTATGAGTGATTTAAAATACATTTAACCATTCTCTTACTGTTGGAGATTTATATTTTTTTCAGATATAAATAATTCTGCAAGAAAAATCTATAGTCTTAGAACTTTTTCTGTGTTTCATATTTTATTTCACATAGAATATGTGGTAAATTTAATATAATTTGCCATAAAGTGTATATTTGGACTCTCTGTGAAGAAAGAGGTTGCCAAAAACATCCATGCTAAAAGAATAAAAGAAATAGCCAATTTAGTTATTGTCAAGAACCACCCACTCTGATGCTTCATCATTTCACATGCAGCATTTTAAATTTTTTGTGGTTTTTAAAATACATTTTATTCCAGCTTTTCAATAACCCTATGAATGGTCTATGGCAAATATTATCATCCCATTTTATAGACTGGGAAACATACTTAGAGATGCCAACCGACCTGAGTAGAAAAAAAAGAGTAGACCCAAGGTCAAGGTCATAAGAGTAGAAAAAAAGAATAGATCCTACTCAAATAATGGTCTTATGATGTCAACTCCAGTGCTCTTTCCAGATAAAAACTCAGAAATATGTGGATATTGACCCACAGCAGTAATGGATTCTACTGAATTCTAGACACACTCTTTCCCAGCCCTTTATTTTGTCTTGTATAAGGCTTTAAGTAAAGGGAAAAAAGAGACCCCTAGAATCATGGCAGCCTCTTCTTGTCTAGTATTAAGAATAGGCAGACTGAGAATTCTTCTTTGGCATTTTCTCCAATATTTATCAACATCAAGGCATTTCTCATTCACCATTGTCTTAACTAGGAGTTAAAATGCATTAGATGATACATTGGTTAAGCTATAAATTGATCCCTCTCTCAGATGCTTCTAGGGAGCAAATCTGGGTCTGCCCAAGCTTTGGAAGACTCCCCACCATTTTTGTAGCAACACACTTATGAATCTTCTCTTATAGTGACTTATTTTCTGGGGTTATTTCCATAGATGGTTAATTACTTCCATTTTCTTTTCTTTTTCTTCTTCTTTTTTTTTTTTGTTGAGACAGAGTCTTGCTCTGTTACTCAGGCTGGAGTGCAGTGGCATGATCTTGGCTCACTGCAACCTCCACATCCTGGGTTCAAGCAATTCTTCACCTCAGCCTCCCAAGTAGCTGGGACTACAGGCGCTCGTCACTACACCTGGCTAATTTTTTTTTGTATTTTTTAGTAGAGACAGGGTTTCACCATGTTGGCCAGGCTGGTCTCGATCTCCTGACCTCAGGTGATCTGCCCGCCAGGGCCTCCCAAAGTGCTGGGATTACAGGCGTGAGCCACCACGCCCGGTCATTACTTCCATTTTCTTCCACTCTCCTGGTTTCAATTTTAGAGTGAGTTATTTCCTATACTCTCCAAATCTTGCACATTCACCCTATTGGAGGGCTGAGGTTCTTCATGCTCTCACCATGCCATTAAAAGTTAAACCCATTTGAAATGGTAAAGTTAGTTATAGAAAAAAGGTATGGCTCAAACAAACTAGATGTTGAGACAAAAAGCTGGTGAGATGGAAGGTTAGATATTCTCATGCAAGAGATAACTTCAACAATTAGTGATGTTTAGCCAAAAAAAGTAGTAGTTATTCCCAAATATAATGAAAGAGTGTTATGCACTTATTCAAGCAGATACATTAATGGTTCTCAAACTGTAGAAAGGCTAAGAATGCAGATTCCTGGGCCCTAATCCCAGAGTCTGGTTGGCTGCATCCATGAAAAAGCCCAGTAGTTTGCATTTAAAAAGTATCCCAGGTGCTGATAAAGCCTATGTCTCAAGAAGCACTGGTCTGTATCACTGATCTCCATGGTAGAGTACCCACATCCTAGTGAGTATTTAACAGGATCACCTGGGACTTCTATTATATTTCTCATACATTTAAAATGTCTTCTTTAGTATGCTTTATAAGGCATATATTAGTAACAGCTATATATATATATATATATAAAATTGATAAATAAATGTAAATATATTGAACAACTGTGATCAAACTTTTTTCTTAATAGGGCGCATGACTTTATAAGTTAGGAGATCCCTAGCTGGGCATGGTAGCTACACCTACAGTCCCAGCTACTCGGGAGGCTGAGGCAGGAGGATTGCTTGAGCCCAGGACTTCAAGACCAGCCTGGGCACAAAACAAGATTCCGTCTCAAAAAAAAGAAAAAAATAGACATTCCTGTTCTAGAGGATAAATTACTGGAATGCCGTAGAAGAGATTCATGCTTTAGGTAGGATGTGGGAAGCAGGAAGGAAAGGATACTAGTTTTGGAGTCAGAAAGATGTAGATTTGAATTACAGAATTAGTACTTAGTTTTGTAACTCTAAGCAAGTTCATTTAACCATTTGGAGCCTGTTTTTCCATCTTTAAAAGAGACATAATAATACATACATCCCATGATTGTTAAAATAAGCATTCTAAAAGTATTTAATGCAATGCCTGGCAATGTTTCTCCCTCTCTCCCTTCCTTTCTTTTTAGTGCAACATTTACGATGCTCTTTCTCTAGAGAACCTACATTTTGAAAGATATTATTTACCAATAAAATAGCATTTATAAGTAATAATTCATATTCTCAATTTTTACTAACCAAAGTCAAATAAATTGTCAACTAGAAGATATAATTAGTGTGAGAAAAGATATTACCAAATGGAGGTGAAATAATTTCACACAGAAGCAAAGAAATTTGAGATTGAGGGGTTTTGGGATACCTTTATTAGGACAAATATCAATACTTACAAACATTTAAATTGGGTTATAAATCTCTATTCTTACCTTTAGGACCCTGTTGGCCAGTGACCATATGTTACAAGTCACTAAACTAGAAGAGCTAAGGTCCCTTACAGATCTAATTCACATTCCATAAAAACTATTAGAGTACCATACAAATGGAACCCATAATGATGTCTTTTTTTATTTTTTATTTTTATTTATTTATTTTTTTGAGACGGAGTCTTGCTGTGTCCCCCAGGTTGGAGTGCAGTGGCGCAATCTCAGCTCACTGCAAGCTCCGCCTCCTGGGTTCACGCCATTCTCCTGCCTCAGGTTCCCGAGTAGCTGGGACTACAGGTGCCCGCCAACATGCCTGGCTAATTTTTTGTATTTTTAGTACAAAAGGGGTTTCACTGTGTTAGCCAAGATGGTCTCGATCTCCTGACCTCGTGATCCGCCCGTCTCGGCCTCCCAAAGTGCTGGGATTACAGGCGTGAGCCACCGCACCCAGCCCCGTCTTTTTTTATTTTTAAATTCAGAGTTTTAAAGTTGAATTTAAAATTTTGAGGTAATTGTGAATTCACATGCAGTTGTAAGAAATAGTAGAATGGTTCCATGTACCCTTTACCCAGTTTCCTTCAATGATAACATCTTGTAAAACTATAGCATATCAATGTCACAACCATGATATTGACATTGATACTGTGAAGATGCAGAATATATCCATCATCACTGGAACCCTTCACTTTGTTATTTTGTAGCTATTTCCCCTCCTCCTCAACCCGATCTCTAACCACAAATCCATTCTCCATTTCCATACTGTTGTCATTTCACCTTTTTTATTTTTGAGAAAGAGTCTTGCTTTGTCACCCAGACTGGAATGCAGCGGTGTGATCACAGCTCACTGCAGCCTCTGCCTCTGGGCTGAAGCAATCCTTCCACCTCAGCCTCCCGAGTAGCTGGGAATACAGGCACACCCCACCATGCCAGGAGAATTTTTGTATTTTTTTGTAGAGATGGGGTTTCGCCATGTTATTCAAGCTGGTCTTGGACTCCTGGGCTCAAGCGATCCACCCTCCTTGGCCTCCCAAAGTGTTGGGATTATAGGCGTGAGCCACAGAGCCCAGCCCTGTTGTCATTTCTATTATATAAATGGAATTAATCTTCTGGGATTAGATTTTTTCACTCAGCATAATTCCCTCAAGATTCATTCAAGTTGCTATGTATATGAACAATTCATTTCTGGCATCATGTTTTATAATGTTTATTATGATCTATTAGTTGAACTACCTGATTAGAAACAAATTCTGCATGCTAGCAGCCATTGAATTGTAATGAAAAACTCTTTTCAAAAGATTTGCTGTATTCTATGATCAGGACTATATTTTTAGGAAAGAAAAACTAAAGAACATTTTTATTAAAATGTTAGAAACCCAGAAGATTTCTCTTCCTCTTATTTTTCTCTTTTCTGAATTTCTCAATTAAAAAAATGTATTTATCTTTTATGGTTCTTAAAGTCATTTGAAATATTATAAATATTACATTATTAAAAATATATCTTTCTGGAAAGCAATCTGGCAATGCACATCAAGAACCCTAATTAATTCTAATTCTAGGATTCTGGCCTCAGGAAGTAAAGATTGATGTGGGCAAGATTTATACACAAATACAAACTTTAGGTTAGTAAAAAATTGAGCACAGCTCAACTGTAAAAAACAGAAAACCTGAGGATTGATCAAATAAATGACACAACAGTTGTATAACCATAGTTAGAAAAGTTTTAACAAAACAAGAAATGCTCATAATGTAACACCAAGTGAAAAGAGGGATACAAAACTGCCTTCTCTACTAGGTTTTTTTTTGTTTTTGTTTTTGAGACAGAGTCTCGCTTTGTCGTCTGGGCTGTAGTGCAGTGGTGCTATTTCAGCTCACTGCAACCTCCACCTCCCAGATTCAACCAATTCTCGTCCCTCAGCTTCCGAGTAGCTGGGATTACAGGCATGTACCACTATACGCCTGGCTAATTTTTGTATTTTTAGGGGAGACGGGGTTTCCTCATGTTGGCCAGGCTGGTCTCGAACTCCTGACCTCAAGTGATCCACCCACCTTGGCCTCCCAAAGTGTTGGGATTATAGGCGCGAGCCACCATGCCCGGCCCTCTACTAGATTTTAAATTCTATGTATTGATCAGTATATAACCAGGACCTATAATAGTCCTTACCACATTACTAGTAGGCACTCTATAAAGATACGATAAAGAAAAAGTTTTAACAGGTCACTAGGCTGCTAAAAAAAGCCAATTTTAGAACACTGTGTTTTATAACCTTTATATTTTTCTTTCTTTTTTTTTTTTTTTAGACAGAGTCTTGCTCTGTCGCCCAGGCTGGAGTGCAGTGGTACAATCTCGGCTCACTGCAACCTCTGCCTCCTGGGTTCAAGCGATTCTCCGCCTCAGCCTCCCAAGTAGCTGGAACTACAGCTGCTTGCCACCACGCCCGGCTAATTTTTTTTTTTTTTTTGTATTTTTTAGTAGAGATGAGGTTTCACCACATTGTTGGCCAGGCTGGTCTTGATCTCCTGACCTCAGGTCATCTGCCCGCCTTGGCCTCCCAAAGTGCTGGGATTACAGGCGTGAGCCACCACGCCCAACCCATCTTTTTATTTTTCATTAAAAAAATAATGCACACTCAATAGAGAGAACATTATCTTACTACAATAAAGTGGGGTAGGGGTTTGGAATTATCTATATTTTTAATATCCAAAAGCAATCATTGTTAATATCTTGAGATATTCATTTCCATTCTTTTTCTTATAAACATTTTTAAACACTACTAAAGCCTAGTAGTTTTACTCAGCTTTTTCATTTATTACATTATATGCATTTCTTCATATTGTAAACTCTTAATAAAAAACATGGCTTAGTAGGTGAATAACAGTCTATTGACTATTATTCCCAACCATTTCTCTATTGTTAGGCATCAGATTGTTTACAATTGGTCACTATATAAATAATGCTGTATTTGTTTGCAGTTACTGTTACCAGGAGTGGCTTATCATTGACTCAGAATTACTGAGTCAAAAGGCTTTTAAAAAAAATTTTTAAAAGGCCCAAGGACAAATTTAATGCCAGCCGAGGCAATTATAGCACACAGTGATTAATAACTTAGAAGTCAGACAGACCTGAGTTTGAACGGCCACATTCTAGTTCTCTAAATTTGGCCAATTTAATTTTTCTCTAAACTTTATTTTAGAGTAGAGGAAACCAAAGATAATACTAGTAGCTCAACTTACAGGGGAAGACCAAATGTAACACTTAACAAAAGCCCTTCACTCAGTGCCTGGTACCCAAAGTATCTTAATCAGAGTTTACTAAAATCATCATCATCAAATATTGCCACTTAGTATCTCCCTTATTCCTCTAAATGGCTTATTTCCCTTTGTAAAAAACGCTGTGGGCAGTGGCTCATGCCTGTAATCCCAGCACTTTGGGAGGCCAAGGTGGGCAGATCACCTGAGGTCAGGAGTTTGAGACCAGCCTGACCAACATTGAGAAACCCTGTCTCTACTAAAAATACAAAAATTAGATGGGCATGGTGGTGCATGCCTGTAGTCCCAGCTACTCGGGAGGCTAAGGCAGGAGAATCGCTTGAACCCAGGACACAGAGGTTGTGGTGAGCCAAAATTGTGCCATTGCACTCCAGCCTGGGCAATAAGAGTGAAACTCCATCTGGAAAAAAAAGCGGTGTGTGTAGTGTGTGTGTGTATACATATATATACTTTTATTCTAAGTTGCTTCATATCTTTCTTAGCTGTAGGGATAAATTATAAATACGTAAACAGAAATAAAAATAAAGACGGTGAATTCTGAATCAGCTGTAGAGAACCGACCCACTTCATCACACACAATGCTATATATACTTCTCCATGCCAAACATATTTTCTTTACAAAAACATTTAAAAAATACAGTTGGCTAGAGCAACCTAAGGGTTCAATAGTAAGAGAAAGTTTACAAACAGTATTTGGTGGATATTTACCATGGTAATAATGAATAATTGTGAAGATTATCAAAACAAGATGGAAAATGTATATGATGTAAAGAGAAATGGGCGGGACAAACAGGTACGTATGCTATGATTGTTATACTATAGAAATACAAGCCGATTAAAAAAACATGGGAAGAATTATATAGAAATAAGTTATTTAGTTATAATGGTGGTAGTACAAGCCTTTTTCTTTCCTCAATTTAAAAAATTTTCTGAGTACTTTATGGTTTAATACTCAGAATGAAATCTAATTATGTTATTGAATATTTTGCAGTATTTTAATAGTATAGAATAAACTGCCTCTTCTTCAACACTTCTAAGGAAAGTATAAGTCTCGTCTCTAACAGCTCTATTTTAAAGGCGCTTATACATAATACTATAATAATAATGATGACAACTAACATTCACTGAGAACTTAAAATGTGTCAAGCACTCTCCTAGATACCCTACATGTATTAACAATGCATTAATCTCATGACCCTAGGAGTTTGGCACTATTATATTCCAATTTTACAGATGAGCAAACTGAGGCACAGAATGACTCCCTTATCTAACCTGCCCAGGTCACACAACTATCAGTGATAGAGTCAGAACTGAAATCCAGGCAGTCAGGCTCCAGTTGCAGTACCACTAACCAGGAGGAAGACTATTCCTAATTCTTTACAGTTCAAAACACGTAAAGAGGGCCGGGTGCAGTGGCTCACGCCTGTAATCCCAGCACTTTGGGAGGCCAAGGCGGGTGGATCACCTGAGCTCACGAGTTAGAGACCAGCCTGGCTGACATGGGGAAACCCTGTCTCTACTAATAATACAAAAATTAGCCGGGCGTGGTGGCACGCCTGTAATCCCAGCTACTCGGGAGGCTGAAGCAGAAGAATTGCTTGAACCCAGGAGGCAGAGGTTGCAGTGAGCTGAGATAGCACCATTGTATTCCAGCCTGGGCGACAAGAGTGAAACTCTGTTTCAAAAAAAAACAAATAACAACAACAAAAAAACAACACAGAAAGAGAAACATAGGCACATGACTTAGCCGCTCCATGCCTCAGTTTCCCTCTCTGTAAAATGAGGATAATAATGGAACTTATCTTAAAAATTTATTGTGAGGATTAAATGAGCAGAATATATGTTAAGTACTTATAACAATGCTGGACACAGAGTAAGGGCTTTCTAAGTACTTGCTATATATTACTTTTAGTTTTTTGGTGGCCTGGATATTTTTAAAATAAAAGAGCAAATATATATACACAAAATTTTACTGTATGTTGAAGAAAAAATACTTGGTCTTACCTTGCCTAAGAATAACATAAAATCACCCACTGTGTTGATGGTAGCCACTCGCAAAGCATTCTCCACCAGAATGACAAAGGCATCCTTTGCTGAGGTGCAGAAGTTGGTGCTGTTGATAGCTGTGGCTGTGTAGGCATTCTGGACAAAAGCAAAAACAACATTTTCATCAACAACTGAAACTTCCTTTGTTAAGATATAAACTGAGCATAGCTAAAACATAGCTTTTAAAAATATTTCAGTCAAACACATGGCACCCTTTAATGAGGTACAGATTGAGACTGAGTACAAGAAAATATAAGATTTAAAGCCTCATATGGTAAAAATAACTTTCCATTTGGCTTAGTTTTGGTCCTTTAAAAACACTGTTATTTATTAAAACATACACAAACCGCCGGGCGCGGTGGCTCATGCCTGTAATCCCAGCACTTTGGGAGGCCGAGGTGGGCGGATCACAAGGTCAGAAGATGGAGACCATCCTGGCTAACACAGTGAAACCCCGTCTCGTAAAGTACAAAAAATTAGCCGGGCGTGGTGGCGGGCGCCTGTAGTCCCAGCTACGCGGGAGGCTGAGGCAGGAGAATGGCGTGAACCCGGGAGGCGGAGCTTGCAGTGAGCCGAGATCGTGCCACTGCACTCCAGCCTGGGCGACCGAGGGAGACTCCGTTTCCAAAAAAAAAAAAAAAAAAAAAAAAAACAACAACAACAAAAAACATACACAAACCTTTCTAACATCCATTAACTTCTTCCCTGTCTTAGTAAATCAAACATAATTTAATTTTTCCTAGCTGTCTCAGGGTTTTGACTGTGAACATCAGCAGTGCACTGTAATCATTTAGGTGATGATTTAAAAGCTGAAGAGGTAGGTGTGGGCATCAGATTGCTGTGGTATTTTATCTGGACCATCCACTGTCTCCTCCTTTGTGGCTTTCTTCTATGCTCTCACTTCTCACAGCTCTTGTAGTACACAGCTCTTTGATGGCTGGCATTTTATACCCCTCCTCTTCCTGGGAGCAGAACCCTAAATCTTTTTTGAGAAAACAGCCTTATCCCATTCCCTGTCTCAGTCCCAGTGAGACTGTCACTACCTCCAGCTCTGGGGATGGGTCTTGGTTGACATAAGCCAATTAGCATACTATACCTACTGGCCACAATGATTGGTTCAGAATTGGTGAATAAACCAATCAGAGCCATTGAAAGCAAAAGCGATGTTCCCTGGGGCTTCTGGGAAAAAAAGGCTTTCTTTCTCTTCCATAGGTTCTCTTGAAGGTGTGAGGGTATGAATGGCTATAGCTGTTTCGCTAACATAATGAGAAGAGCTGCTGAAGATCACAGTGTAAAACTGAGGGTGAGGCCAACACCATGAAGTCAGAGCAGGGAGAACCTGGTACTTCAACTTGGTGACAAGTGGGACATTGGGAACTTGCCAGATTTCTGAACTTTTCAGTTATAGAAGCTAATAAATTGCTAAGAATCCCAGCTCTTCCCTGCTCCACCTTCTCCTCCCTCTCCCTTGTTCAGGTCAGATTGAGCTGAGCTTTCTGTTCCTTAAAATACTGAGTTCTAGCTGATACGCTTTCATTCAATTATACCTGCTTCTGCTGCCCCATGTGCTCTTTGACCTACTAGTCATAGACTGATTTTTTTTTCCATTCTTTTTTATGTTACATTCTAGAACAGCATTGATGTTTTCTGGGAAATGTGAAAAAGTATTATAACATCAAATATATTTGAGTCTTAGGAAGGAAAAGTATATGAACTTTGTGACTAAAACTTTTGGTCCTGAGGAATTTGGGTTTAGTGCTGACTTAAATTGTCTTTAGGTCCCAAATGTGGGGATTGCTGCGAAACTGTTGGAGATAAAGGGCTTACTTTACACTGTGTTGTCTATAAAGCTTTAACCACCGAGCCCAGGAGAGATAGTCTACAATTTACGAATATTCTAATTATAAGCTTGTTAGTTATTAGGAGTCTGTAATGAAGATGAGGTTTGAATTACCAAAAATTTAACTTGCCATTATATGATTAAATTCATTGATTAAAAACGCAGAACATTTCAGAGCTAAAGAGAGTACTGTACTGAGCAGGTCACTACCTGTGGTTCTTAAGCTTTTTTCAGTAATGGGGCAGTAGGAAATAAATTATGGTGCTCTTTAAGAAACACAGTATGAGGATGGGCACGGTGGCTCACGCTTGTAATCCCAGCACTTTGGGAGATCGAGGCAGGTGGATTGCCTGAGGTCAGGAGTTTGAGACCAATTTGGCCAACATGGTGAAACCCCATCTCTACTAAAAATACAAAAAAAATTAGCCAGGCATTCGGGCATGCGCCTGTAATCCCAGCTACTCGGAGGCTGAGGCAGGAGAATTGCTTGAACCAGGGAGGTGGAGGTTGCAGTGAGCCGAGATCGCACCACTGCACTCCAGCCTAGGCGACAGGGTGAGACTCCGTCTCCAAAAAAAGAAAAACAAAACAGAAATACAGCATGATTTTGGTATATAGAATTCCATCATACAAACTGGGGAAGTTTATTATCATCAGAATATATTACTATATTATGTTTGTAAGTCTTCATCTGAAAAACTAAAATACAAAACATCTTAAAGAAATCATACTAAGTGTTGCTGTTAGAATCTACCTGCTTCTTGCTCTCTTATATTGTCACCTGTCAGTGCTTCTTATCAGATAAAAGATAGCAGGCACCATAGAGTTAACTACCTAACTGCAGTGGTCCAAGTGTTTTTTTCCATCTCCTACAAAAGCTTCTTTTGAAATACTCTGCAAGTGCCTCAATGAAGTAAAAATAAACTATACTTTTGATCTTGTGTAACATTAACCTTGCTGAAAAACGATGAAGAAGAACTGCCCCAGCCAGTTCTATTCTGAAAGAACACAGTTTGGTTCCCAGTTCACACCAGCTCCCTAAGTACTCAGAAAAAACACTCAGTTAACAATTTATTCTATAGCAGGGGTGGTCAACCTACCACCTGCAGGCCATATCTGGCCTGCCAACTAATTATTTATTTATTTATTTATTTATTTTTGAGATGGAGTCTCGCTCTGTCTCCCAGGCTGAAGTGCAGAGGCACGATCTCAGCTCACTGCAAGCTCTGCCTCCCGGGTTCACGCCATTCTCCTGCCTCAGCCTCCCGAGTAGCTGGGACTACAGGCACCCGCCACCACTCCCGGCTAATTTTTTGTATTTTTAGTAGAGACGGGGCTTCACCATGTTAGCCAGGATGGTCTCGATCTCCTGACCTTGTGATCTGCCCTCCTTGGCCTCCCAAAGTGCTGGAATTACAGGTGTGAGCCACCGTGCCTGGTCTGCCAATTACTTTTGTAAATAAAGTTTTACTGGCACACAGTTGTGCTCATTGTTTACATATTGTCTATGGCTGCTTTCATGCTACAGTAATGGAATTGTGCAGTCATGAAAGATCCCGTATGGCCCACAAAGCCAAAAATATTTACTCTCTGGTCCCTCACAGAGAAAGCTTGCTGACCTCCTGATCTAGAGTACTGCCAAGGATTAATATCAACCTCATCTACTCCCTCATCTACTGTATGTGGAACCCACCCTCTTACTGGAAATACAAACCACATTTGCTCATTTCAAGTTTTAGTAACTTCCTCCACAACTTCCAATCTTTCAGCATCTTTTACTGTAATTCTTCAGTTCAACAATTTAATTGACAAAGGTCTTCAGTGATCTGGGATATAACTCCTTTGAAGAGAAATACTTTATTTCCCACATTCTAAGATATAATCAAGAGACTAATGAGCCAGTTACTCATAACAAGTTTTCAGGAGAAAATATCCTACCATATTAAATATACATATTGATTATGAGATGCATCCTGATGCTAAATAGCTTCATAATGTCTAGAATCAAGGAAATTGGACAAGCCATTTAAATCAACCAGGTACTAGCTTATGTTCACTCCCACCCTCAATGGGAAAAACTCACTCTTAACTATAGTGTTGTACGCTTTCCAGTTCACCATGAATTTCCTTGAGACGGAAGCAAGAGAGGACCCATATGTCTCCATTCTCTCTCCTCTGTTATCAGACCAGCTTACATGAGGAGAATGCCCAACACTTACAAACTAAACTATAAAAGCTTTTTTGTTTCCCTCATTAGTTTTTAGAAGCTTCATTTCATTTGAGAATTATTATTATTATTCCTCTTTTGCTTCTTTCTTATCACCCCACCCTGCCCCATTCCATCTGCTTCTAGGCAGAAGTCTATTTGTTTGTAGATAAAGAAGCAGCAATAATTTCTTTTCTCCACCCCTCTGAGAAATTTCTGTGAGGGTCGAATGTCCAGAAATTTAGCCTTTTAAAAGGCAATATTTCTATGGATCTATGCAATTCCTTTGTATTCAACCCAACTGAAAAAAAGTAGGTGGATATTTTGCAAGCTCTTTCACTCACTCCCAAGGTAGGAAGATGAACTGGATACACAAAGGTCAAGATGATCTCTTCAGGAAGAAAAATGTGCTGCAGATCATAGCAGGCCAATGAAAATTCCCTCCTTTTCTATACTTTCTAGTCTAAAAGAATTCTTGCTTAAGTTCTTAGGAATTTCGAAGTCCTCTGTGGCTTTCCCTGGTAACTATTCTCTGAGTTTTCTTCAGACTTCTTGGTTGAGACTTTTAGAGTCCACCCACCTTCTTCTCAGACAGCCTTCCTTCTCTGGAGTTAAACTGCCCACAGACAGCCATCACTGATTAACATTTAGCCCACGCTCAACATTTGCTTGGGCAGGACACAAGCTTGAGAATATTCAACTCCCAGGAGCAAGATGAAGGATGACCACCATCCAGGAATCTTTTTAAAGGATGCCTGTTAGCCTACATAATCCCTGGCTGCACTTTTGTGTGACGGGATACAGTTAAAAAGTACTGATCACGTGAAAGAAAATATGTTAGGGCAGAGGGTCACCATGCATGGAACAGGCCTGTGTGGCCATCTGTCCCAGAATACAACTTCTTCATTTTCACATCTTTTTTCCTTTCTCTAGTGAAGGACCCAGAAATTCTCTTAAAGTTTAAAATATTTACATAATGACTCACTTAATAGGGGCAAGCTAGACAGCAATGCTAAGGGAATATAGGGTATGTGCAGTTCTGTGTGGATTCGTATAAAATAAATAAATGAAAGGGTAATTACAATTATTCCTTTCTTATTTGAGGCAAAGGGGAGAAGGGGAATGCTATGGTCTGAATGTTTGTGTCTTCTCCAAGTTTGTATGTTGAAACATAGTCAGCAAGGTAATGGTATTAGTAGGTAGGGTCTTCGGGAGGTGATTAGGTCATGAGGGCTCTACTCTCATGAATGGATTAGTGCCCTTATTTAAAAAAATACCCCAAAGAGCTCTTTTGTCTCTTCCACCATGTGAAGTCACAGGAAGAAAGCACCATCTCTGAACCAGTAAACAGGCCCACACAAACCACTGAATTTGCTGGTGCCTTGATCTTGGATTTCCCAGCTTCTAGAACTATGGGAATAGTTCTCATCAACTACATAACTATGAAAAATAAATTTCTGTTGTTTAGAAGCCACCTAGTATATGGTATTTTGTTATAGAAGCCTGAACAGATTAAGACAGGGCACAAAGTCAAACCCATACTGTAGGCTTTATCTAATTTTGTTCTAAATTCTTAGACTTTTTCAAGGTCATAAAAATTACAAGTGTGTTGCAAATCTTAATTTCAACAGGCTTTCTTTCTTTCTTTTTTCTTGACAGAGTCTCGCTCTGTTGCCCAGCCTGGAATGCAATGGCTCAATCTCGGCTCACTACAACCTCCGCCTCCCAGGTTCAAGCGATTCTCCTGCCTCAGCCTCTGGAGTAGCTGGGACTACAGGCATGAGCCAGCACACCTGGCTAATTTTTGTATTTTTAGTAGAGATGGGATTTCACCATGTTGGCCAGGATGGTCTCGAACTCCTGACCTCAAATGATCCACCTGCCTCGGCCTCCAAAACTGTTGGGATTACAGGCGTGAGCCACCGTGCCTGACCTCAATAGATTTTCTTTAAAAACATCATTGTCTTAGTTTACAGAATGAAATCATTAAAATTTAAGATGTCTGCATATTTTCTATAATAAACCATATTTTTGTTTGTTTACACCACTCAGAAATGTGTATATATTTATATGTATACGAGTGTGATATAATGGCAGCAGTGTGATACACTGGAAAGAGCGAGGCAAAATGATTTGAAAACTTCTTTCACCTTTAGGTCTCGTGATCTGCCACAGATGCCAGTCTCAATTTTCTCATCTATGAAACAGATGAGAAAATAATGCTAGCCTTATAGAGTTGTGTTGACCACATTTCAAATGTGGCATTTCCTATGAGCCCAGGAGACATGAAGCACTGCAGGTGATCAGTCCCCACATTGTAACACTTTGTATTCCCAAACAGAACTACAAAGTATGAGTTCAGAATAACTCTCCCTGAGCCTTTCCTCACATGTTTGATTTACTACTATTTTAATGTTCCACTTAAAACTTCAAACATCATGCCTACAAAATGCTGATCCAAAATGGACAAAACCTGTACAAAAAAGACCAACATCTCAAGGTTGTTGGTACTAAATCACTGACTAATATTTAGCTTGGGATATGCTGAAAACCTTTGATTTTTTTAACCTTTTATCGACTATCTTGATATCATATGATTTGTTTTCTTCCTTCAGTATAACTGCACATCTCCTTTTCAAGATTTTTATAGTTTTATATCACCTTGTTAGTCTTTTTGAGTCTAAATATTCACTAATACAATTAACGGTTCATTCAGAAAACACTTAAAGACCACTTATTGTATATTTGGCACTGTGCTAGCTTCTGAGGAGACCAAGAAAAAAGAAGATCTTTACTTTAAAGGAGCTAGAAGTTTAAAGGTAAAGTTAACAGATAATTTGATATAGTGTTAGTATTTGAATACTAAGGTATGACCTAATGTTAGAAGCTCAGCAGAGGGGGTGGGGTGAAGAGGGATGGCTTCTTGGAGGTGACGCTCCGGCAGAATCATTAAGATTCAGTAGGAACTAGTCAGGTGTTGGAAGTCATTCCAGGCACATCTGGAAAACTGCAAAAGCAAAAGGTGCCTGGGGGATGGCAGTAGGATTGAGACTAGAGATCTGGGCTTAGCATATCTCTCCGAGGATAAGCTATTGAGTGATGGGTATAAAAATGCAATTATGATCATCTTTAGTGTATCCATCAACTTTCTGATAAAGATGACTTGGCCTCAAACCAATTTTAAAGAATACAATTTTTCAGGTTGTTATGGCCTTACTAATTATTTTAAGAATGAGCTTCCAAACACTTGCATATCCATAGGGAATATTATGACCTATAAGAATGTATTTTGCTAATGAAACATCATACCTACTTTCTCATATTAACCATAGAACCCAATAAAGGAAAGTCCAAGCATGCTCACTACCATGGGCATAGAACTATCAACTTGTGACTATCTTGGAGTGAATAGAAAGTGCAATGCTACTCTTCAATCACTTAGCAGTAAACGGTGAGAAAGTCAATTTTATCTCTGGCCTATTAGATGAGGGCATTAATACATTAGAATTGATTTTTAGGGAATGGAAAAGTAACTTAAAAAAATAAAGAAGGAAGGAGTGCCCCACAGAGACTCCTAGATCCTCAGATACAGAAAGATAGAGGACTAACCCATTCCCCTAAGCCCTTTTATCCTATAAATATCAATTCTTCCATTCAACCTTATAAGTAGTACTTCCTTTGATAATATTTCCCAGGCCAATATCATAGTGTTTAGCAGTTGGGCCAAAAAAAAAAAAAAAAAAGTATCAGCATAGAGGGCACACTAGTTCAAATGATAGTAGCTAGTTGCAAAGAGGGATAGTGTCACAACAGCTTTACACTGAAGTTTTCAAACAACATTTTCAAAAATGAAAGGGTAATAATAGCCACAGTAGTCAGATTCTTAGGGAAAACTTAAAAAATGATGGAATGTGAATTAAGGGATAAGAGATAAATGTTCTTCCTGAAAGACGAACCCTAGTGATGTTTTATCTATTTATTAAAATAAAAATAATAACCTATATAACAAATCTGTACATGTACTCCCTAAACCTAAAAGTTGGAAAAAATTAAAATAATAATGAGCTTTGGTAAGCACATACATTAATTTAAAAAATAAGAATATGATTGAAATAGACATACTTTATCAAGGTACAATGTACAATACCACAAGAAAAACATAACATTTTTCAATTAAGTTTATTTTATCTTGGAGAAGAAACAATGAACCTATCTTTGAAAGTAAATATTAGATTTATTTTTAAAATATTTTACCTGATTTAAATAATTTAGGCACTTTTCAAGACACCAAAGGCAACAAATGCAAGATTTCAGCACACATCGTGCACAAGCATTTTCCTGCATGGGGGAAAAATGGAAATAATCAAAAAACCAAAGAATCAAACTGTCATATAGAAGACTTCAAACATTAGAAAAATAAATAAAAATTTAAAAATTACAATTTATGCTTCAAAGCCTCCATACTTGTCCACTTCCTCCTTAAAACATAATGGCTGAATTATTTTTAATAAGTTCAATTCAATATTTATTTAGTCTCTATTGCATATAAGATACAGTGAAGTTTATAACACCTGCAAGGAACTTACAATCTAGTAGGAGATAAAAAAATACTAAACACAAAAAAGGTTAGAATCAGAATATAGTATAGATACTAAGTGTTATGACAGTGGAGAACAAAGAGACAGCATTGTTTGGGAGATGGGAGGAACCAGGAAAGGCTTCTACAAAGGGGTAGAATTTGAGCTAACCTATGTTGAAATGCATGTTATTCCCAGTCAAGGATAGGGAAGAAGTTCTAAGGAGGAAGGTATGTGAGTCAACAGAGAGGAAGAGCAGCACAGGATACTTTTAGTTACTAGTGATTGGATGAATTTTGCCAGAGCATATGGAGTGCATGAGTGGGAGACAAGGGAGAAGGGCTGGATTTTGCCTTGTAAAGACTTTGAAGAAAATACAAGTTTGTATTTAACATTATTGGGTGCTTTACTACATGCAGAACTGAGGTCTGGAATGTGCCCACAAAAAGTACAGAAATGCATTTTCCCCTTACCTTTCCTTTGAGCTGACTGTGAATATACATAAGGATCATTCGCGGAATTTTGACTAATGTGATAATGAAAGATCCTTTTGCCACCGTACCTAGGTGGTAACGAATAAGGCGATTTACTGATGCCAGAATAGGTGTAAATGGCAAATTCCTTTTATCCCTATTTAAAAAATGACCAAAAAGACAATTAAAACAAAGCCTAGATCAGGATGGAAACACAGGTATGGTTTAGAGTCCAATGCAGTGAAAAAAAAAATCAGCTCATCATTCTTATTTTAGCTTTATGATAAAATGGCCAAGTGATATATAACTATTACAAATGCTACAGACATGCTATACAAAATTAATGTCATTGCTCTATGGTAGTTTCATGGGGTTCTGATGCTCTAATACTTCAAGTTAAATAAAACTGTGCTCTGAAAGCTTTTATTAGTGAATACTTACGGGGTTAATCATATAATCAGAAAACAGAATTTAAAAACATGTTCAATTTAGACTTGGCATCTAATTATAATAGAAAATTATGAGGCCTAAAGCTTTCATATTTGACTCTAAAGTTAGCAAAGGGAAATCACATTTGTTCCAGTCTAAACAAACTAAAAAGACTTGTTGTCCTTTGATGGACTTTTATATAAAGCAAAAGTACATACGGCACCACTATAAGATTTATTCTTCTGCTAAATACAATTTGTGACATCACAATAAATTTTATGAGACAACTGCAGAAAAGTATAAAGAATAAAACAACAATCTCTCATTTGACCACCTCCCAGAATTATCAACTATATATAACACTCTGTCGTATTCATCTCTAATTATTTTGTTAAAGAAATGAAACTCCTGCCAGCCCCAGTCTGATTCCCTTCCCCTCCAGCCTGCGGACACCATCCCTTAGATGAACTTGAGTTTTCTAATAACAACAAATTCTCACCTAGTAAAATAGTATGTTACCACAGCTCCTGCCACTGTCATCTGCTGACACGCTAGAATAAATTCACTGATCCAAATCAGGCCCACCACATGGTACCACCACATGTACTGCAGAGGCCCAGAAATTTTGAACTCCACAAAGCCTTGCTCATTCTGAACAGGACTGCCTAGGAAAATATCAAGGAAGGAAAGAAGCACATAAAGTACAAATCCAGAAATATGGCAGTTAAATAGAAGGCAATAGGGCCCTACCTCAAGCCACAAACCTTCTGATCCGTGTGGTATTTCATAAAGGGACAAAAATAACTATCACTTGAAAAGTTGTGAAATTAAGAATTGTACAATTATGCATTTTGATGTCCTCAAAGTCATCATATAAAGCTTTTAAAAGTTGTTCTATTTAATAAAATTCTTCTTATATTATCAATTATTTAGTTTAAGCATGAATTTTTAAACACTTCAGTTTTTTTCAAGACCTATTATTTATCTAATCATTATAGATTTCTTAGCAAAGTACAGAAATTATTATATTCAGTTGCTAAGTGTGTGTGCTGAATGGACAGATAAGTTACATAGTTACATAAAAGTTTACTATCCTTATGATACTCTTTACAATTAGTTCCATTTAAGCTTAACCTTTGATATTGAGTATGGCTGTAAGAAAGTCTGAGTGTCTAACTATGAACTATATCATCACTTGGAGCTCTAGCTAGGGTCAGATCATTTCCAAACTAGAAAATCCCAAGGAAGTAAGTAGATCCTTGGCTATACCTGGGATTTGAGGTAACTCCTGAGTGACATTGCATTCATTGGTTCATCTTAGAATGAATCTAAATGTCTGAGTCAGTACCAGAACTTACTTCAAATTCATGATCATTTCAAAATTAGAATGCAATTTCAGGCCTTCCCTGATCTAGACTGACATTGCTAGGATGTTCTAAAAAATCATGAATATGGGCTGGGCACGCTGGCTCACGCCTGTAATCCCAGCACTTTGGGAGGCCGAGGTGGATGCATCACATGAGGCCAGGAGTTAGAGAGCAGTCTGGGCAACATGGAGAAACCCTGTCTCTACTAAAGACACAAAAATTAGCCAGGCGTGGTGGTGCATACCTGTAGTGCCAGCTGCTCGGGAGGCTGAGGCAGGAGAATCGCTTAAACCTGGGAGGCTGAGGTTGCAGTGAGCTGAGATCGCACCACTGCACTCCAGCTTGGGTGACAGAGGGACACTGCCTCAAAAAAGGCCAGGTGCGGTGGCTCACGCCTGTAATCCCAACACTTTGGGAGGCCAAGGCAGGCGGATCATGAGGTCAGGAGTTCGAGACCAGCCTGGCCAATATGGTGAACCCTGTCTCAACTAAAAATACAAAAATTAGCTGGACATGGTGGCATGTGCCTGTAGTCCCAGCTACTTAGGAGGCTGACGCAGAAGAATCGCTTGAACCCGGGACGCGGAGGTTGCAGTGAGCCAAGAGAGCACCACTGCATTCCAGCCTGGGTGACAGAGCAAGACTCCGTCTCAAAAAAGAAAAAAAGACGAATATGAAGTACGTTGTCAAAGAGCCACAACCACTACAAGTTTTGATGGCTATTGGACCTTCATCAATAAATGTCTGAAGAATTACCTCTCTCTGATATTCTAAAATACTGGAATGCAAATCACGTTTGTCACTAAGAGAAAGAAGCGTATCTTCTTACCAGTAGTGCCAAGAAAAAGAAGTGTCATGATCCAGTACACCCAAAACAAGACAAGAGCAAAGAAAGTCCAGAAGGGTTGGAAGACTAGCAGTGGCAAGTGAATGAAGACCTTGCCAGCTACGTGGAACAAGGCGATGGTAAGAGCAACACGTTTGCGCATAACCAACATTATCAGGAATAAGATCACCTGTATGGAGAGAATGGTTTCAGTTATTATAAGTAGTGAAAACAGAAACTGAAAATAGTGGAAATTTTTAACATAACCCTTTAGCCCCAAACCTGGAGGTAGCATCCTTTGAATTTCAATAATACTTTATCAGTAAGTATCTCTCTTGCAATATTTATTGTCAATTTTATATTATGGTTACCAAGTGTTCTTTAATGCAAAACATAAAAGGATTTCTCAACTTATTAATACATCCTAGAATTTTTTTCCTTGTCCCTTTGCCACTCATTATGAATCAAAACATATAGTCAGTCAGGATGAGACTCTTAATTTACTTAAACAGATACACCACAAAAACGAGGTTTTTATTTGCATCTTACTTATTAGACCAACAGCTCCTTAAAAGTGGGACCTGTGTCAGATTCACCCTTTACCTCCTCCCACCCCCATGTCCCATTTTCAGCAGCTGGCACAGCAAATTGTACCTAAAATGAGATTTCATTCATATTTTGTTGTAATATCTGTATAACAATAACTAACAAATATCTTTTGGCACCAATGGTTTCATGGTGGCTTTATTTTTTGTTTCTGATGCTCAATAAAAAGCTTGGGATTGCTCTTAGAAGTAGACTGATTTTTCTTTTTTCAGAGAGAAGACGATGATGAACCAAAGATATACATATAAATTATTTAACCACATGTTAATTGGTAATTTTATTGCTTAATACCTAAGCAGCAAATCTCTCTCTCTCTCTCTCACACACACACACACACACACACACATACACACGCACACATATACACATATATATATTTTGGATACAAGGTCTCACTCAGTTGCCCAGGCTGTAATGCAGTGACACAATCATGGCTCAAGTGACCCTCCCACCTCTGCCTCCTGAGTAGCTGGGACCACAGGTGCACACCACCATGCTCAGCTGATTTTAATTTTTTGTGGAGACAGGGTCTCACTATCTTGCCCAGGTTGGTCTAGAACTCATGGGCTCAAGTGATCCTCCCACTTCAGTCTCCCAAAGTGCTGGCATTATAGGCATAAGCCACTGTACCTGACCACACCTATATTTTTGAAATAACGCCATATTGTTAAATGAAAAGTTTGAAAGACAAATGGGAAGATAATTAGTGAACAAGTAAATGGAATGATATATTTTTTAACATACTTTTCTACAGTAAAGGGAATCATTTTTAAAAAGTAATTGTCTTATGACAATAAGAAATATGTTCTTGTCAGCAAATGGTAATGTAAATATTCTAGGTGAAAATCCTCTCTCAAAAAGAAGACAGGGTAGAAAAATGTTTCATCAAATAGCACTCATCCACGAGGGAAGCCTTCAAGAGACTTTTTAGTGTTTCATACACTATGGGACAGAGATATTATCTACTGGAGATCAGGGTTAGGAATGCAAAAGCTAGATTTGAGTTTCTGCTCCATTAATGATCTCCTGCAAATAAAAACACAAAACCGAAAGACACGCCAAAGCCTAAACTCACTGTGAACACTGTAGCTGAAATGGCATAAATGAGGAGGGCCCGAAGATTGTCTTCAGCTATCTGAAGCTGCTCAGGAGTAACAGTTTCTTTGGGAGACCTTCTTTGCTTTGCATACAGCCACCATAGTACACCTGTGCCTCCTAGAGACAAAAGACCCAATTGTTAATGCAATAATTAGCATAAGAAAATGTGTAACATAAATTCTCAATTTTCTTGACCCTTCCTACAGATCATCATGGGACTAATGCAGTGACAATCCATTTGGCTGGGAAGTACATAGCTATAACTTTTTGCCAGCATAAAGAAAGTGTCCATTACTCTATTATCATCATCCACATTAAGCACTTATAAATCCTTCAGTGTACCAAATAAGCTTCCTTCAAATGTATTTATTATTGACTATGAAGCTAAGAGCAAGCCAGTAGAAACATACACCCCTGACAGGAATTGATCACAAAGAAAAAGCCTCAGCATTTAAGCTGAGGAGGCTGGAGGGAAGAAATAAGCATCACAGAAAACATCAATGAAGCTTGAAGAGGGCAAGGATCTTCTCTGTTGTACTCATCACAGATACCTCTGTGCCTTGCACTGACACAGTAATGCAGTTGATTAAGTACTTGTACAACGAATAAATGCAAATCAAAAGAACAGTTCCCACCAAAGGGAGGAACAAAGAGGAAATCTCTGATAGTGGTGGGTGCTAGGGATGAGCATTTTTAAATCTCCAACACTGGTTGAGAGATTCAAAGAACCAGACTGAAGAGGAGACAAACCTACCTCCACATATGAGAGCTGACTTTTACACCTACATTCAACCCATTCAGCAAACATTTTGAATGCTACAGCACCTATTGTTCTAGCTGGAGATAGAGCAGTAAACAAAGCCGAGTCCTTACTCTTGCTGCTCATGGAACTTATATAATAATAGGGAAACAAAACAATAAGAAAACAAAGAAAAATACAGTATATTAAGTCTAAAGAAAAAACTATCTCCTGGTAAGAAGGATACAGAGTGTTTGGGTAGGGAAAGCTTTGCAATTTTATATAAGATGGGTAAGCAAGGCCTCATTGGTATTAGTAAGATGACATCTGAGCAACGGAATTAAAGACAGAGAACAATCTATGACACTATCTAAGGAAAGAGAGTTCCAGGCAAAGTTCAAAGAGACTGAGGTAGAACCATGCCTAGTATGAGAGAAAGAAGATCATTGTGGCTACTGCAATGAGCAATGCGGAAAGTGCTAGAGATGTGGGCAGAGAGGTAGCTAGGGACCAGACCGCACTGTAAGGCCTTGTAGGTCACAGTGAAAAAATGGATGATTCAGAGTAGAGATATGTGTGTGTGTGGCTGATATGATAAATGTCTGGGAGATAAAAAACTGAAGTAAAGTCGACGTACATCAACATCTGCACTCAAGAGTTAATGAGATCAAAGGCAAATTCCATTACCTATTTGTTGGCAAATACCAAGTACAAATTTTCCATCTGTTGAGGAGGAGGAAACAAATCAAAACTACCAGAAATTGGTGAAAAACATTTTAGAGCAAGGGGAATGTTTCCATTTTGAAATCTTGCAGGTACATGAAAATTGTTTGGAAAAATGTTTAATATATTCAGAAAATGGAAGAAAATATGTTTCCTATGTACAGAAATGAATTATAGGAGAAAAGCTGAAGTTAAAAAAATAGAATGAAATTGAAATAATGATGTCAAGGAGGAAGCTGTTCACAATAGCCATGGTAGACAGTATTTATTATTAAACATCTAAATTTGTGTTAGGAACTGTGCTAAGTCCTTTATAGATGTGATCTAATTTAATCATCACAACACTATTAATATCTAGAGTTTTAAAGTTTTGTCTAATTCTGAATCTTAATTAAATTTGCCTATGATCTTTTGGGGGAATTTTTTTCAATTCTGAAATTTTTTATTTCTGTATTTGATTATTGTTTCTGTTCCATTGGTTTTTTTCTCCTAAGGTCATTGTTTATTCTTCTGCTATCATCTTCTAACTTACCATTTTACTTTTTTGGTAATTTTCCTTTACATTCAGGAAGACCTCTTCAAATTTATTTCCAAATAACTGATTTAGTTTTCCTTACTAGCAGTTCTGTACTACTTTATGGAAGAAGGACCAGTAGTTCCTACTAAAACTAGTCCAGGAAAACATAAACGTAAATATAATTATAAAAGTTTTTAAGGCAAAGATTAACAAGATTTTTAAAAAGATACAGCAGGTGAAAATAATATTTAAACTTTAATTATAACCAGAGTACAAAAGCTCAGACTATTTAACAAGGGTGAAAAGTGGGAGGGAGCAGAAGAGAGTAGGGGATGAAAGGAAGGAAAGTTTATGTTAAATTTAAGGGAGGCAGGGAAGAACTCAACATATATCATCTTATTTCTGACTTTAATAATCACAGTAGTCTAAAGAATATTTTCTGAAAACAACTTAGAAGTGAAAATGTAACGTTTACCATCAAAGCAAGGGTGAAGATAACCATAGAAAACATAGTTCGTGTAGAAAGAGAGAAAACAAGAAAGAATGAATTTCAAGAAAGACAGAATAGATGAGAACAGTAAGACCAAACATACCAGTGAAGATTATAAATGTAATGAGAACAAATTCCATTACTAAAAGGTTTCATATTCAGCTGGTAAAATTTAACTATATATATTCATATACATATGCATAGAAAAAAGGTCTGGACTTCAAATGCCAACAGTGATGAAATGAGGGGAGGGGCAAATATAATTATGAGACATTTTAAGGCAAAAATTAACAGTCTTCCTTGAAGATATAGCTTGTGAAAATAAAATTTATTTTCTTCTTTATATTTCTATTTCCTACCAAAGTAGTTAAGAGGCTGAGGCAGAAAACAAAGAAATAAATAGCTTACCAAGTGAACCGAGTATGACCAGAATCGTTAAGATCCACACAAGTACTCTTGATATATACCTGATTATCACCATCAAAATCATGGATAGAACTGCAGGGAAGATAGAGAACATATAGAATATTATTTGAAAACTCAGGTAAATATAAATAAAAACCCTTTAAATGGTTGCTTTTTTCCCCAGGGAAATAATCTGTTGCTATTGACCACAATTTAGATAAGGAAGGAAACTGGCTGCTGTTGTATTTGACTTTGCTACCTGTACCACTTAAATAGCATCACTTGAAACCAGTCACCTAACTGTGGGTTTATAAACTACAGAAAAAAAATACATGCAAATGCACATGGTGACTCAAAAACAGCACAAGACTGTTGTGGATTCACCACAAGGAAGACATCAGACATGCAAACATACATGCCAGCACACAAAGTGTAGAGAATGACATGTCATGTTGGTGACAAGAAAAATTACTACACATAGACAGAGATCAGTTAAATTAGGAGCTACGCTTTATTGAGTAGTCTATGTATTTCAGGAGCAACTAACTTCTCTGACGGTCAAGAAGCTAAATGGCATCTTATCCTTTTCTGGCTGTTTCTCCTCTAGAACTCCAAAGGATGGTCTGACCCTGTGGAATAACATCCTGAAGCCTACTATGGCCGAACTTCCTCTGTCTAATTTCTCAACTGAGGTCAGGGGTCCCAGGTGAGGAGACCTTCCTCAAAAAGGAGCAAAGCTGTTTTGAGTTATACAGCCAATTCTTCTACCTGCCCCAAGCTAAATCTGATGTGCTATAATCCTGAGTAAAAATCTTAAAGAAGAAAGGAAAGATTTAACCCTTGTATGGGAAATATATTTCTGAAATAATAATTTATAAATTTCTTAATTATCTAAAGGCCCATTCCACAAACAAATGAACAAAGATTTTTTAAGCTTATATTACACTCTTAAGCCTCAAAAGAGAATCATTCTAATAAAAAATAGAATTCTGATGGCTTAACATTATTGGCACTATTTTTTAATTGGATTTTTAGTTTTTGGTTAAAGTTTTAACTATTTCAAAAACCAAATAATTTTGATATAAAGCTAGACTAACAGTTAAGTTTCTTTGGGCCACTTGCAAAGCCAAATAAATGGTTGGGATTTGTGTCTAGGTAACATTATTAAGGTACTCACTTTTGCAATAAATGTACAGGAACCAAAAACAGATGGGAGCCTTTCAAATATCACAGAAATAGATTTTCATATGGACAGCATTATTTCAATTGAGTCAAGTACTACCTAAGCAAAAAGAAAATACTCTCTAATGACAGGAAAGACGGAAATACAGCTTGTATCTTCTCAATGGCTATAATTGTTAACAGGCATAAATACCAAGTTTACTTATATAATGAAATAGCTGTTGGTTCCTACCATAGTTTACTTCTCCCAACTAAGAAGGCCTATACATTCTGATAAAGTACATATAGTTCTAGAATAATATAGGGAGTTTTAATCTTGAAATAACATTTTTGTTTGATTTATTATCTATTTATTGACTAGAAAACTCAGTCACTAATAGGTGGAGATTTCCTAATTTTTCCAGAAATACACTGATACTATGCACTGTAGCAATGAAAAAAAAATTACATACTTCAAAAGTAATCTATCAGAAATCTATGTTCTTAGATGTGAATATATAAGAGAATATGTCGCCTCCTGTATAAGTAAATATACCTTTTAGGAATCATAACTAAAAACAGAGGGTTGTTGATTCATTAAAAGAAGCCTCCTGCTATCATATTAAAGTAGCTATAGACTTAGTAACCAATGTTTGGTAAAACACCAGTTTTCTCCAATGAAAGAAAAAAAGAAGGGAATGAGTTTCAGATATATATATACATACTTATATGTACATATTCTTAACTATATATAATCTGAAACAATGATTTGGCTATGGGAAGTTAAACATTTTACAAGTATCCCCAGTTGTATTCATATTTTGGCTAAAAGACAAAACAGTCTTCTACTGCAATACTATGCAATAGCTAATAATGAGAAAAACAATTACCTAGTGATAACAAGCAAAGTCCCAATATAATTTCTTTGCTGGTCATTACTCCACTAATCAGCCTGTGTAAGACACTATTGTCACTGACAAAGGTGATCAGGGCCTCTGCAAACTTGGCATAGCAGGAAATGTTCACAGGAGCACAGCGATGGAAGAATGGAATAGGTGCACTGGTGACACAAGAAAAAAAAATCAGAAAAAAAATTACTCCTACTTAATATAAATGCCACATCAAACACACAAATGAAAGGTGAATATGGCTGCAATACACTCCACCCTCCACACATCATTATGGGAGCTAAGAGCTGTGTGCTTAATGCTATGAGGATGACTGTCATGGGTAGTGATGCAAATCTTACCACAAGCCTTATCAAAGAGGGTGGAGTGCATGTTCCAACAGAAGACATTACCCTCCCCTTCTGAAAAGAAACACACACACACACACACATACATACACACACACAACTACCAAAAGCAAAACCAAACACTTAAAACTCCTTAGCCTGCACATCTACCAGTCAAGGGGCAGATGACAAAGCTTACAAACACATACTTTATTGAACTGAAAATGAATTTTTGCCATAAGCGATTTAAAAATAAAAAGCACATGCTTTTACTTGAAATCTGCCACCATTAATAGAATGTTTCCTCTAACAAAACAGCATACAAAATCTCAGATTAATAAAGGTGCTTACAGCATAAGCTTAATACCTCTCATATAAACAAAGTCATGCTGAGACAACAACAAACAGCGTACATAATAGGCAGCTATTTAAAACAGTAACCATGAGTACTAATATATGGAAATGCTTATAATGTAATAACAGAAGGGGAAAAGTATATCTAATGTGATACCTCTGCATAAAAGATTACACATAATCATGAGAACAGAAAATAATTAACAAGTGAAAAATACTGGACTTGTTAGGATCACAGAATTCTAGATCACTATTTTCTTTTTATCAATTACTATTCATCTAAGATTATCTGTGTCTAAAAAGATGTAAAATAACCAATTACTTAGTCATTTATATTAGGCTTATATGGACTGAAAATTTTACTTGTGAAAGACTAGAGCTATGTGTAAACTGACATTAATCTGGTTTGTTACAACATGGTTCAACTTCTGAGAGGATAGTATACACTAATCAATGAGAGATTTTAAGCAAAGAACTATGAATATGCTTTTGGTTGTGATTTACTTGGATTCTAAGAGAGCCATACGTATGTCCATGCATAAATACACACTTACATGTGCATTATGTTAAAATTTAGCCATCGTTAACATGAATCCCACATTTCCAGAATTGTTCTTATAACTTTTTAAAAATGGTATCCATGAAAATATGTTCATAGAACTTTAAGTCCCAGCTACAACTACATTTTTAACTGGAATGATACAAATGTGTTCTCAATCGTGGTTGGCACTGTATTTTGGTCCAATGAGTGGATAAAATTACATGGTTGGGCACTACAAGGTTTCTAATCTCAGCAAAGCAACTCTGTATGACCTGAAGCAAAACACTATCCTTGTTTCCTTCCTCCAAAAATGTTTCTTTTCAAATAAGAATATAAGCACACTGTGTATCAGTTTCCCTTAAATGTTAGTAAATGAGCACCATTGGTGGTAAGAATAAGTAACATCTTCCATGCCGTCATATTTGGTAGAACGTTAAAATAATATAATTTTAAAGATCTAGCCTTGCCTTAGTCTTGCTTTAGTAAATATATCAAAAAATGATAACATAACAATATGACATGAATATGCGTTTTTTAAAATTGCCTCTTGGATCCCTGTGTATTTGTGTTAACCTCCAAAATGGTATTGGTGAAAGTTAATGCCAAAGGTTTGATATTGTATCAGAAAGCGCACAAAGCCACAGCGTTCTAAGAAATGCTTGAATTATAGGTATTCAAATCATTGTTTTTTTTTAACCAAAAAGTGCTTCACTAATGATGCAAAAAGATATTAAATTATGGAATACCTTTAAGTGAAGTAGATTTAGTTAAAAATATTATGAGAATCAAAAAGGATTAACTGCAAATTTCTAAGTCAATAGAAGCTGATTTGTGACAGAAACCTTTAAACTGACAACTTGGTCATGATGAAGCTTCTTTTCTGATGTTGTCCAGATGCCATCTCTGCAAGTTAATGTCTCTGCCTAAGGACTCTTCTAACCATATTTTTAAAATAAAGCCTGGTTCTCTATCCTTCAAAACTAAAATCCTCTCTGTTTCATGATTATCTATAACTCCATCCTCTTTATTTATTACTCTATCATCTGTGATTTAGTCTCTGTTTAACTCACTTGCCTCCAACCTTGAACATAAAATATATTCACTTAAGGATACTGATGTCTTTTTCTTGTTTTCAGTACCCACTATTTTTCTCAGCTCTGCCTTCCTGTTTTCTTTTTCCTGCTAGGCAACTATAAAAGCCCCAATTCTTCTAACCTTGCACCCTGCCTGTAACTCCATCTCTCTCTCTTACTTTCTCCATTGGTTAGCTGAAAGAGTAGGAGTAAGCACTCTGTAAGTCTCTTCAGATCATCATCATCATCCAAGAGGGCACCCATAAATCGATGATACAAAATTATATAGGAACAGGATGTCCAATATGTTCAGTGTTTTTTTTCTTTTCAAATTTAGGATGAGAATAGATGATTTTAAAAGAGAATGACCAGAACTCTCAAAATGAAAATCCTTCATTTTTATTTAGGAGGAAATGCTGGGTAATATCTGCTCTGAACTTAACCTTTCAAACATTTTTACACTGTTTATTAACAGTTGGCCAATTGGAAAGAGTACTTTTATAAGTATTCTTCAAAGAACTGGAGCAAAATAACAACAGTACTTTGCACCAAAATTCAATCTACGTCAGTTAAAAAAAAAAAAAAAACCTGATGCTCTAAATTTAAAGGTATAAAATTAGCACATGCTGATTAACTACATTGTCTAGCTGATAGTCAAAATTTGTTCCTAGTGGTAATGAATAACAAAAATAGAAGGCAAACATAAGAAGAAATAATATATAGGCACATTATTCAAAAATAAGATGAAACACTTAGCTTTAAAGTAAAAAGCACTAGATTCCCTTGTTTGAAATCTAAACAAACTAGATTTCCTTATTTGTCATTCTTTTTCTCAACTTTTCCCCAAACAAAAACAACTCTGCCAGCCACAGGGTTGATACTTGAATTGTTTTCTTATCAAAAAAATTAAGTAATAATCGTGTCATTGAAATGGTTTGTTTTATATTTTAGCATTTAAATCCCATGTGATTTAATGAATTTAGGGGAGGTGAATTCACCGATTTCATATACCTCTGAGAAAATAATACTTTTGAAGAGCTAGTATTATGAGATCATTTCTACTTTAGTATCTTACCTAAATGACACATTTTGTGCTTCTTAATTAAAAGGACAAGCATAAAGTATTCTATATACAGTAAGTTTTTCTACCTTCCACCAAATATTGAATCTTTAATAACTCGATGTAGTCACATTAGGAAGTGATGCTGTTTTACTTGCTAAAGCAGTCAGCAAGAACAAAACAAACTTATAATGAGTCTTTTAAAAATTTTTACATTAGTCCCTCATATGAAAATTATATCTTACCTTGGCAAACATAGTGTCCATTTACCTTTAAGTTCAGATCATCACAGTTAATAAGCTCCCTAAAGTATGATGACAAACAATGCCTAATACCACTTGCCCATTTGCCTTCACAAGAAGGCAGGGTCTGCATCTCATATAATTACTTTAGAACCTCAGGTTATAAATAAACAATTACACATGATTTCTAGCCAAAGTTTTATTTAAGTAAGTATAACAATAAAGTATTCTGGCAATATCTCTATAGTACAGTAAAGGCAGGAATTACGAGTCTAAATATGGAGTGGTGTTTCTTTTTTCTCTTCTTTCACCCTTTTAAAAACATTTTTATTATTCATTTATTTATGTTTTATAGAGAGAGAGGGTCTTGCTATGTTGCTCAGGCTGGTTTTGAACTTCCAGACTCAAGCGATCCTCCCACTTTGGTCTCCCAAAGTGTTGGGATTACAGGCAAGAGCCACTGTGCCCGGCCTTCTTTCACTCCTATACTCTTTGTTGTTGTTGAACACTCACTGTGGTATAGACTACAACATCCTGGATTCAAATTCCAATTTGCAACAATTAGTTATATGGCTTTAGATAACTTAACCTCTCTCATCTTCTTTTTCCTCGTCTACAAGTTGGGGGCAATATCTTGACAGATTTTTGTGAAGGTTAAATGAGATAATATATATGAGAGATACTGTGGGATAGCTGGCACATAGTAGATGATTTGTAAATGTTAATTTATCCTTGAATCCTCCATTGAAAAGTATGAACAGATAACATTTTTTTCTTGGTTATTAATTTCTTTCTTTCTTTCTTTTTTTGAGACAGGGTCTTGCTCTGTTGCCCAGGCTGGAGTGCAATGGCACAATCTTGGTTCACTACAATTCCACCTCCCAGGTTCAAGCAATTCTCATGTCTCAGCCTTCTGAGTAGCCGGGATTACAGGCATGCACCACTGTGCCCAGCTAATTTTTGTGTTTTTGGTAGAGATGAGGTTCCACCATGTTGGCCATGCTGGTCTCAAACTCCTGGCCTCAAGCAATCCACCTGCCTTGGCCTCCCAAAGTGCTGAGATTAAAGGTATAAGCCACTGCATCTGGCCTTTGGCTATTAATTTGTCATCTCTACATTATTGTATCATTAATTCCCCAGCAACTAGTAACCTTTCTGGCATCCAGAGGTGCCCAAATACATGATGAATAAACTGAATTTAAGTAATCTGTTCCTACTACTGCTGTTTTCTCTGGCTATTTCTAAAAGCACTGTAAGCATACTGGCTAGCTATTCCCCATATTGCCACCATGGTTGGCATTTCACCAATAGAGAGTTATGAATTTGGATAAAATACAACTCTTTCTAGGCATTTGTTTTTAAAATTCAAAAGCTTTTAGGAATGGTAATCATCTGGTTATTATGTGTCACTAATGCTTCTTGAAAATTAGTTTACAATTGCTTTTCTCTAAAACAGGTGCTGCTTTTAGCTGTAGAAGGCCCCTGGATACCCAAGAAAGATGGGCCAAAGGAAGACGCTCTAGAAGTTTAAAGAAATACCTCCTAAGTCAAGTGCCAAGCACAGAGATGCTTAATGTATATTATCTTGTTTAATTCTTACAATTCCTCGAGGGGAGTATGACTATTCCCACTTCACACATGAGGAAACTTGGTTTACAGAGAGGTTAAGAGACTTGCTCAAGGTGACAAATAGAAAGTAATTATATGGAATTCACCCCAGACTTATCTCAAAGTTCATGTCCTTCTGTCCCAGTAGTATGCTCCTAGAAGGACACCAAAAGAGATGTGAAGGATGCTGAGGGGTACTTGCCTGCCTCATAGTTTTGCCTGGTGCTGGTCTTTTGCCATTAAAAAAAGTCACCAAAAACAAAGTCCCTACTAGACTATGAGTTTAAAGGCAGAGACTAGGTCTTACTCATCTTTGGAGACTTGGTATCTAATACAATGATGGGTGGAATGGAGTGATGCCCCAGGTCTTTTTATTAAAAGAAATTTATTCTTATTCTCAGATCCTTGCAGTTTGTTTATCTAATACTATATAGCTCTGGTATTTACAAGATTTGCCTTCTTTCTATCAACTGTTCTTCTCTTTTACTTTCCAACTGGCTTAGTTCAGACAAAAGTGATAATATACTTAGACTGTGATGTACTAAAATAAGTAAAACATAAGGATCTTTAAACACAGCATAAACACAGCATGCAGTCAGTTTTCAGATGCTATAGGTTCAGCACTGCATTTTAGATTAGTGAGATATTAGATGATGACCTTGTTAGAAGCCATTTCTGTCCATCTCTAAAATCTTCTCCCCTAATAGTATTCTTTGTCTTCCAGTGAATACCCCTAGGACATTGTGGGATGCATGTGTGTACCAAAAACTGGAAAACCCAAAATAACCAGGAACAGGCAGTCCTCAACATAGTGGCATCAGAGGTCAGAGGTGGGGAAGGATGTGCAGGATGAGCTGAGCTGCCCCCAACTGACATCCTGCCCCCATTACACAAGAGCAGAGACCTCCCTCTCACACCCAGGCTTTCTGGCTATCCTGTCATAATGTTTTAATCTTGAGAGCATGATTCTATATTCAAAGTATATATTTAAAACAGACTTTACCAATTGGATAGATAAGGGTATAGAGCTTTTCTCATTTTTATATGGATAAATTTTCTCCTAAGACTATTCAAAGGATCCCGTTTTCTTTACTGCCACAGCCTCCCTAATAGTCTCAATTTATATGAATGTAATCTCCGTAACTGTTGCTTTAAGGCCATAATTTGTAGGTCTCTCTTACTATTTTTTAAAATAGTCCCTTTAGTTTTATGTCTACAGGCTTTAAATTTTGATTTTTCAATAGCAACTTGACAAGATTAATGAGGTGAAAATATATTTAACTGATGTATCTTTTTTCTACTTTCAACAGAAAATTTCAAATTCAAGTTAATAAAACCCAAGTTACACCCATAAGTAATCCAAAAGAAAGTAGACGTGAGTCTCAAGATTTTTTATAAAACAGCTTCCTATAATATATTGAGATACAATTAAAGTGGCCTCAAGTACATTTTCCTGGAGAAGTTGACTCATGTTACACACAGTTGGCAATATACACTAAGGTTGTGATCTGACCAACACTCCAAAGTGTGTGGGGGTGTGTGTGTGCACAAATATACATACACACATATACAGATACATACACCTACCTAATTCTGAGCATATATTTTACAATGCTTGATAATTCATTTCCTTTCAAAAAACCTATTTATAATTTTAAATGTTGCTTTACTCATCACTACTTTGAGATCCTTCCAAAGAACATTTCTTGTTTCATCTTTGTATCCATTATGCACAGTAGGTACTTAATAAATGTTTGTTGAAGAAGACCTTGGATAAGCTACAGCAAACAACGTAATACAGAGAATGTTACCTAAAAAATATAACCTGAAAGAAACTATGGGGAATAATCACTGGCAGACTTTCTAAATTTACAAAGTAAATTTAAAACAATCCCAGTAAATATTACTAGGATAAATCAAAAAAACTCTTTGGAGATTGTGAGACTTGGTTTCTAAGTTTGTTGCAGATTTTACAGCAATTCAGTCGTTTTGTGTACTTAAAAATTATGGCATGAAAATAAAAACAAAAAAAGCAAGCCCCTAAAAGAAATTTAAAATATCTCAGAACAAGAAAAGTTGGTTGCCTATGTGTTGTTTTTAAATATTAAATATATAATGTCATTTCTATTGCTACTTTAAAAAAATTTTTATAGAAGTATTGGACTTGGCCAACAGGTATCAAATGACTATTTTCTCAGAATAACATATATTGTTTAAAATTTACCTACAAAAACAACAGTCACAAGTTAACAACTTTGAAATAAAATTTACCTCGCTGGAACTGGTAGTTTGGGGCAGAGAACTGAAGATTTTGAAGATGTAGTGTATTCAGAAGGCTTTAGGTTGTAGCTACATAGTGCTGAACCTGTTGAAAGAAAAATTGTATGTTAGCTGGCAGAACAGTCTGAAAAAATTCTCTTACTATTCATTTTAATTTTGTATTATTCAACATATGCAACTTTCCAAACATTATAGAATTCATAAAAAACTGATTTGATCCATATTATAAGTCCTCAATAATTTAAAACTGATTATTCTCTAAACTTACTATTAATGTAGTTCACGTACAAATTTTAATTAATATTAAAGGTCATAATAATAAGTACTAGAACTACCTTTATTGAGTGTCAGGTTCTCTGCAAGATGACATTTATGTATTATACAATTTACTATATAAATTCTATACTTTATAAATTCTATACTTTATCTAAATTCCTACTTTAGAGAGAAGGAAATAGAGGCTAAGAGATAAGGTAAATAACTTGCCTAAGAATACAGAACTAGTAGGAGTAGAACTGGAATTAAACACCACATCTCTTTCACTACAAAGCCTGAGCTCAACTACACATTATGCCATTTTTCCTATGCTTTTCATTACTAAATGTTTACAATTACTGCATATAACACATGTAAATTCAGATAATACATTACTTATTTAAAAAGCAGGAAACATTCCTAACTGTAAATACACTGAACAAATTGATAAAACTGATAAACTGGTAAAAGTGATTCCTAGTTTTCAGAGTTTAAGACAGCTTAAATTTAACTTTAGATTGGTTATACAAAAAAAATTAATTTTTCTGATTATATGGCCAACACACATCTAATATATGTAAAATGTACACAATGTAAAATTTACATAATACATTTATATATTATATAATTTACTATAACTCTATAAAGCTGGTATATACATTGATTTCCTTAGTATAGAAAATTGAGATGGATAAAGTCCACTAAATTCAATATAAGTCGTATTTTCCTGATCTGTTAATTTTAAAATACAGCAACTAGAATACTGGAAGGTTCATTGTATAATATATTGTTAAGTGAGGAGACCCAGGCTCCAGTTCTAATTTTGCTGCATTTCATCACATAAACTGTTTATATTTGATTAACTGATGTTCCTACCAGATTACTAATTTGGTCAAATACTTTATTATTAAATAAACAGAATAGCTTTGCATTTGTATTATGATGATACTGAACTTTTATATTGTACCACCATGGAAAAAGCTTAAAATATAATGTGAACAGCAGACTGCAACACTGAGTTAATTATGGAAAAGGCATGTGACCATATGAGAAGGAACTGGAAGGGAATATAGAAAAAAGAATATAGCTTGATTTAATGGGACAACAAAATTGGGAGCAAATTTATTTCATTTATATCTTGTCCTATCAATCAAAATAATTTTTAGAAAGGCACAAACCACCATTTAATTTAACAATGCTGCCCCAAACCAGCAAAAAACCTAAGTGATTAAATATGTGAGCCTTAATAGCATACTGAAATGAGTGCATGTAGCATATATTTTATATAACGATAATCTGAGTAATCTGACAATGCTAAATATTTTTAAAGCGATAATTACAAGTTACATGGCACTGTTCTTCAAGCTTTTCAAGCTTAAGGTAGGCTCAATAAGAAACTAAGTTTTAAAAATTGTGCTTGACCATTCTTTTCCATTTTAATGATCTATTTTTTAAAAAGCTAAGCATGAATATTAAATATTTAAATCTTCTAAGAGTACTGTCTTTCATACTTGAATATAATGCCACTAGATTACATTTATAGCAATTTTGCAGAAAACATGACAACAAAGGCAAGCAAACATTTTAGAATCCTGAAATAGCTAGGAGTCTTAGTATAGAATTGCTCATGAAAAATAGCAACTGTGCCAATAAGTGCAGAGCACCCAATGTGATTATCAACTTCCTGATCTGAATTCTCAACTTATTTCTTTCAGAGTCCAAGATGGAATCGATTTGCACAAAACAAAAGGCCCTAACTAAAGCACTTTGTGTCAGTGCTGCCAAATACACTGCTTCATCTGAATTCAGTTAGCATAATCTCTATCCCCACCCTTTCTTCATTTAAAAAAGGAGGTCAGCAGGTGCAACGGAGTTCAATTTTATAAATACTTTCCCAGGATAATACTCAATGAAAGGATAATAGCCTTATCTCTGATGGTATTCTGGGACACAGGCCAGTACTAAATAGATCCTGTACTAAATAGATTAAAGGAAAAAGATCTTTACAATGTGTTAGTAGTAACAATCATAAGAAACCTTATACTGCTTCCTGCTCAAAGGGTTTATGAACAGGGAAGCCTCAATGAAGAACATTAAAACAATGCAGTAACAGCAAACATTTTACAACTGTTTTTCTTTTCATGTTCATTAGCTAAGGCATTTTCAGCTAACATTTTGAAGGTACTATGTGTTTCTTTGTTTTTGTTTTTGTTTTTTCAGTGAAAGTATAAAAAATACTTAGCACAAGAGGTTTGGATATAACCAGCAAGACAAAGTTTTCCTTCTAACGCAAAAGCAGGTAAAAATTATACATGAGTAATGAAAAGTAGAAAATTAAGAACAAAAGCTTATCTAAAGCACACCGGAGGCAATCCATGCAACTCAGCCGATGTTACTCAAAGACTATCAAACTGAGTGATCTTAGGAACCTAACTTTAGTGTATAAACATTTATCATGGCAAATAGTTGCTATGGCCCCCAGAATATTTAACTACTACAATTTTTCAAATGCTGTATAATAGTCAATTATTTAGTCTTAATTTGTTATTCTTTAGCTCAGTATCAGTTATATCAACTCCCCTAAGAGGTATGTTTCCATCACCACACTCCAAACATTGCAGATGAAAAAAAAAAGTAATACTTCCAAGGCCTTAAACACAATCACTGGCATATTTAGAAGTGGAATTCTTTGCCCCTAAGCTGCCATGCTTCCTTTGTACCATTGCTAATACTCATAATTGGGCAAGTATTCAATAAACTCCTGGGCCAAAAAACATACGTTCTACAGATACCTCAAAAAGAACATCTTTGGAGAAAAATTAGTTCCACCATGTACTTTCTGATTTTATATTTTCTGTCCTGGCTAATGGTTCCATCATCCGTGAAACATACAAGTTATCCTACATCTTTTTTATCTACTGTTTTCCTATACCATTCAAGAGATACCACATCCTGACATTAGACCTTCCTATGTTATCTCAGACCTTCATGATCTCCTACTGTGTCAGTTAAAATACTGTAAAGTGTTTCTCATCTCCATTCTGCATATAGCCATCAGAATGGTCTTTGTACAATGCAGATTAGTCATATCATATCCCTATCCTCAGGATGAAGTCCAACTATCCTGGATTCAAGGTCCTCCTAAAGCAGGTCTCTACCTAAAACTCCAGACTCATCTCAACATAATAAACAACATACAATCAATGCTTGCTGTTTAACAAGCTTCCAGGCTTTCACACATGCTGTTCCCTCTGCTTGTGCTGTCCTTTCCCAGCTAGCACCTGAGTGTTGACGTCTGAGCAGAATTTCTACACACTATTCAAACTTCATCTCTTCTGTCAAGCCTTCTCTGACCCACCCAACAAAGCTATTTACTACTTAGCTCTATGATAAAACATGGCATATTCTTTTGTAATTTTTTGTTTATATATCATCTCTATTTTTACAATGTGAACTCTTTGAGAACTCGAACCTTATGCCTTTGAAATGTCTGGAACCTATATTTCCTGATACACAGATGTCATCCAAAAGCCTTCTGTTGAATAAAACAGATATCCTGAGTGGAGATAAAATGAAATAACTGCTTTTAATATGTTTTGGTGTTATATGTTATATACAATGTTCGGATGCTTTTCACCATTTGCTACAAATATACTACCTAAAACAACATTCCTCAATCTTGGTATTATGACATTTTGTGCTGGACAATTCTTGGTTGTAGGGGGCTGTCCTGTGCATTGCAAGATGTTTAGCAACATCCCTGGCCTCTATCCACAAGATTCCAGTAGTCTCCACCCCAGCTCTCACACAGTGTGACAGCCAAAAATGTCTTCTCCAGACATTGCCAATTATCTTTGAGGAGGCAAAAGCACTTTTAATTGTGAACCAATGGTTTAAAACATCACATTATTTGAAATAAAGATACAAAACAAAGAGTTTCTATGCTGGGGGCTAATTTTTCTTGCTTTAAAATTTTGTTTAATTTACCACCATAATGATATTTGTAGGATAGATTAAAATTAAGGAAAAATATTCCTTAAACCATGATTTAAAAATTTGCAATTAATAAGAAAGTCTCTCAATGCAGAACAGTTTTTATTATGAAAGATTTCCATTGCCTTGTGATGTCTAATGAATTTAACCTCTTTTTCACTAATTAAGAAACACTATTTATATGCTGGGAGAATGGAAGATAATTTTCCAATTTTAATTCCTAGTAACCCATGAAAAATATGGACATATTTGCAATTCCCAAGCAGCATCCACCTACAGAAATTAGCCAGGTAAGAACGTGGCATTGTCTGTCAACCACGGTTAGCACACACTAGGCACACATAATAAATATTTGATGAGTGAATTAATTTTGAACATCTACGTACAAGACTTCTACTAGGTGTTGTGGAGGATAAGGAGAATTCTGACTCAACTATACTGCAAACTCCTTAAATGTGGGGACTGTACTTTGTATCTGATGCACACACTTAATGAGTACTAAGTATTTGGTGAATGAAAGAATTAGTTTAAACTGCATTATCAAACGTAAGGATTTTCCTTCTCTTTAAACAACCAAGCAACATTGCTGATCTCTGACTTGGAGACAATTAATTCAGTTGCTTGAGTTGATCATTTCATTCATTTATAAATGATATCAAGTCAAATCTTTTGACTTACTGTGCCAAAAAGAATACATAATTACTCTGGGGTTTAAATTTTATTCATACTGACTGGTAAGAAAAAGGGTAATATACTGATCATCTATTGATACTGATTAATCATCTATTGATACTGATTAATCTAACAACCAGATAACAATAATCAAAAAGACTTATTAGTATTCACAATTAGCATTATCTGAATGGATCACATAATCTGTTAAAGTTTTTAATGGCTAAACAGCAATCATTAAGAAAACACAAGCTTCATGGCTCTACTCAAAATGTGAACACTGTCTCAAGGGCAGGTTATAAAGCTCTCAAATTTTTTTCAAAATATAGTACATTGAAGAAGCACTCATAAATGGGAGTGCTTTTTCCACATACTATAAATGGGAGGCAAACAAAAGGAAAATAAGATTTCTGCCAGACTTTACTACTGTGTTAGGGAAGATAAAACATGTATTATAAAACACTTTGATAAGAATAATGGAAAAGGTAATAACAATTCCAAGTGAACTAGTAGCACTGAGAATCTATAGTCAGCCCCTAACTTACTCACAGGTTATGTTCATTTCTATTTATTTATGTATTTATTTATTTTTTTTTTAGAGACAGGGATCTTGCCATGTTGCCCAGGCTGGCCTTGAACTCCTGAGCTCAAGTGATCCTCCCACCTTGGCCTCTCAGTAGGCTGGGAATACAGGCACGCATCACTACATTTCGAAGATTGTGCTCATTTCTAAACTGCCGTTTAGAATTTAGATAGCAAGTGCAAAAATCAAAACAATATGCAAAGCACTGGTGCAGTCCATGGCCTACAATAGCTACCAATAAATGGTATGTTGAAACAAAACTCAGGGCTTAAGTCTGATGTTTCTATTCCAATTCAGATGCCCGTGCTGAACAATGGGGACAGTGGAGTGAAGTGAAGGATCATCTATGGACCAGAGATGCTGGATCAGAATTAGAGGGGGGAGAGAAGGGAGAAGAACTGTCTGAGCAGGCATTGTCTTCCCCTTCCCTTCACCACCTGTCTTGGTATGGCTGGGTTGAGATGAAAGCTGAAGGAGGGAGATTCTTCTCTCCCACTACAATGTACATAGTTCCCTCTGATCCACGGGAATACATTCCAAGACCCCTCGGTGGATGCGCAAAGCTGTGGATAGTACCAAACCCTCTATATGCTATGTCTTTTTGATCTGATAACTGATAGGGCTACTAGGAGACTAACTGGTGGGTAGCATACACAGTGTGGATATGCTGGACAACGGGATGATCTGTGTCTGGGTGGGATGGGGCAGGTCCGTGCAAGATTTCATCATGCTACTAAGCAAAGTGCACAATGTAAAACTTATGAATTATTTTTGGAATTTTCCATAAAGTATTTTCAGACTGCAATTGACCATGGGTAACTGAAATCGAACAGTAAAACTATGGATAAGGGAGAACTACTGTATGTGTTACTTGAATTTGCAAAAATAATGATAATAAGGAGGAAAGTAGCTTGTTCATCAGACTGAAGAGAAGGAAAGTGAAAGTAAGATGGAATTCATTCCCTGCTGAAAATAAGAACTCAGACGAGAGCATTCACCAGATGGTTTCAGTTTTCTCTGTAGGGCATAAGTTTAGGAAAGAGGACAAACAAGAGGGCTTAAGAGAAGAAGAGATACGAATAATCACTTGGATAGTATGTATAAGGGAGATAAATGAATGAATAAAATGAGTTATTTAGAGATGAATAAAAAGAACTGATTTCACAGAAATACTGGTTAGATTGGAGAACAATTCACCTGCTGGTGTCAACTCACACAGATACAGAATTGAGGATAAAGTGTTCTGTGAGAATGAGAAATTATTAAGTGGCAATAGAGGAGAATAGGGAAATCCAGCCCATCATTCTTTCAAAAAACATTTATGGATATCTACTTATCTACTATGTGAGCCTCTATAT
The DNA here is from genome assembly GCF_006542625.1 of Nomascus leucogenys. NCBI lineage: Eukaryota > Metazoa > Chordata > Mammalia > Primates > Hylobatidae > Nomascus > Nomascus leucogenys. The sequence continues at coordinate 29,234,766 of NC_044381.1, forward strand.
TAGGGCCTGGATATTTCCCAGATGAATAGAGCATGAGCTTGCCCCTAGGAAATTCATACATAACTGCAAGACGTTTGATACTGAGTCCCTATGGTATTTGGCAACTTCAATTTTTTAAAGGCAAATTTTAAACTGTTTTCTTCTCTAGCATTATGTATTTATAATATTTGTTATATGAATTATGAACCATAAAAATAAATGCACATTTGTACCCCTACCACCCAACTCATGTACTAGCATTCACAGTTCTTTTATTATTATATTCTTTTTTTCTTTTTCTTTTTTTTTTTTTTGAGATGAAGTTTCATTCTTGTTGCCCAGGCTGGAGTGCAGTGGCACGATCTTAGCTCACTGCAACCTCCACCTCCCAGGTTCAAGCAATTCTACTGTTCAGCCTCCCAAGTAGCTGGGACTACAGGTGCACACCACCACACCCGGCTAATTTTTGTGTTTTTAGTAGAGATGAAGTTTCATCATGTTGGCCAGGCTGGTCTTGAATTCCTGACCTCAGGTGATCCACCCACCTTGGCCACCTAAAGTGCTGGGATTAAAGGTGTAAGCCATGCACCTGGCCAGCCCTCACATTTTTATATTTGTCTGCCTGTCTTTCAAAGCTCTTTGTAATATGACAGCATCTCCACAATACCAATCTAATTTCCAGCTATTTCTTCCAAACTCTCTATTGTAGTCATACTTGACAGGGGCATTCCACAAACTGTAAGTGCCCAAGAAAACAACTCCTTTTTCTTGTTTAAAAGAAACAAAGATTTGAGGAAATAATTTATTTGCCTAGTAAATACATTTCTTAAAACCACCACCATAGGAACCAAGAGCTTCTTCCCCTTTAATTTCTGGAGGTAATAAAATTTCATGTGAATGGATAGTTGTAAGTGCTAAAAAGTACTTTCAAATGTTGTCATGGAAACTTAAAATTCTTTGAAAAGGATTTATATTATCTTCTCATTCTAGTAAGAAACATGTTATATTGCCTTGCATCTTAAAATAAGGTATAAGATTAGCACTTAAACTGCTACTGCCTCAAACGGGACTCTTCTCTTTCATGAACTTAATAAAAATTATGATAAAATAAAGACAACATAAAATTACTACCTTAATCATTTGTAAGTGTACAGTTCAGTGACATTAAGTACATTCAAACTGTTGTGCAAGAATCACCACCATCCATCTCCAGAACTCTCTTCATCTTACAAAACTAAAACTCTTCACCCATTAGACAATATCCCCATTCCACTCTCCTTGCCACCCTGGCAACTATCGTTCTACTTTCTGTCTATATAAATTTGACTGCTCCAGGGTGGAATCATACAGTATTTGTCCTTTTGTGACTGGCTTACTTCACTTCGCATAATGTCCTCAAGGTTCATCCATGTTATAGCACGTGTCAGAATTTATTTTCCTATTTCTTATTGTGGTAAAAAATGCATAACATATAATTGACTGTCTTAACCATTTTTAAGTGTACAGTACAGCACTATTAACTATATGCATATTGTGGTGCAACAGATTTTTAGAACTTTTTCATCTTGTAAAGCTGAAACTCTAGTCATTGAACCACAACTCCGTTTTTCCCTCTCCTTCAGTTCCTGGCAACCACACTTCTACTTTTTGTTTCATGTAAGTGGAATTATGCAGTCTCTTTCTTTTTATGACTGACTTATTTGACTTAGCATAGTGTCCTCAATTTTCATGCAAGTTGTAGCATATGACATTCCTTCCTCCTTTTTTAAGGCTAAAATAATATTCCATTGTATGTATACACCACATTTTCTTTGTTTTTGTTTGTTTTCGAGGTTTTTTTGAGACAGGGTCTCACTCTATCACCCAGGCTAGAGTGCAGTGGCATAATCTCAGCTCACTGCAACCTCCTGGGCTCAAGTGATCCTCCTGCCTCAGCCTCCCGAGTAGCTGGGACTACAAGTGCATGCCACCATGCCTGGGTAATTTTATTTTTTGTAGAGACGAGATCTCACTATGTTGTTCAGGCTGGTCTTGAACTCCTGAACTCAAGTGATCTTCCTGCCTCAGTTTCCCAAAGTTCTGGGACTACAGGTGTGAGCCACCACGACTGGCAGTTCACCATATTTTCTTTATCCATTTATTGGTCTATCGACATTAGGTTGCTTCTACCTCTTGGCTATTGTGAGTAATGCTACAATGAACATGATTGTGCAAATATCTCTTTAAGATCCTATTTTCAATTCTTTTGGATATATTCTCAGAAGTGGGACTGCTGTATCATATGCTAATTTTATCTTTAATTTTTTGAGGAACCTCCATACAATTTTCCACAGCAGCTGCACTGTTTTACATTCCCATCAATGGTACACAAAGGTTCCAATTCTCTACATCCTCACCAACACTTGTGTGATTTTTGGTGTTTTTTTAATAGTAGATCTTCAGATAGTCTAGACATTAACTGCTTACCAGATATCTGATTTATAAATATCTTCTAGGGGTTGACTTTTCACTCTGTTGATTTTTGTCCTTTGATGTACAGTTTTAAATTGATGTAATCCAATTTACATATTTTTTCTTTTGTTGCCTGTGCTTTTGGTGCAATTTGGTGCTATCCAAGAAATTATTGCCAAATGCATGGCCACGCAGCTTTCTCCTACATTTTCTTCTAAGAGTTTTTGCAGTTTTAGCTCTTACATTTAGGCTCTTTCATGGACCTTTAACTAGCCCCTCTTAACTGATTTGAAAATTTCCCACTTAAGTTTGAATTATATATTAAAGATATTCCTCTCTGAAATTAATGATTGAGGTCTATATATGTGAGGCTAAAGGGTCTGTGTATTTTCTAACAGAAATATGCTGTAACAACATGCAGACATAGATTCTAATAAAAATTATTTGCTACTCTTGAATCAACTTGCACCTCAAATGATAGAAAGGATAACTGAATGGCCAGGTGTCTGGCTCATACCTGCAATCTCAGCACTTTGAGAGGCCGAGGGGGAGGATTGCTTAAGGCTAGGAGTTTGACACCAGCCTAGACAACATAGCAATACCTCACTGCTATATAAAGTAAAAAAATTATCTGGGCATGGTGACACATGCCTGTAGTCCCAGCTACTCAGGAGGCTGCAGCAGGAGAACCACTTGAGCCCAGAAGTACAAGGCTGCAATGAACCATGATTGTGCCACTGTACTACAGCCTAGACCACTGCACTTCAGCCTGTCTTTTAAGCAGGAAGAAAAAGAAAAAAATCAGATAACTTAAAAAGACAAAAGGAGGAAAAATAATGCAAAAAGCAGAGAAATAATTCTCTCAGTGATAAGGATAATATTGGAATTAAATCTTACCAGGTCTAGTTTTAAGTCACCAATTTAAACAGCAGCATAGGTTCTTTTGAGAAATTCAGAAATTTCAACTTAGGGTTGCTACTCAAATAAGGTATTTAGGCCCCTATACCAAAGGCTCTCTCTCTGATAGAATTTTATAGCTTTTCTATTTGCCTGTTAAAATTTTGTCTTCTCTATCCTCCATTGTTGTGCTTCTGGATGCTGTCATTTTTTATGGCTAGCTTATTGACTTATTATTCATACAGCTGGCACAAAACCCTAACGGTACCTTTGTAGCTAGGCACCAATTTAAGAAGTCTGTTTGCTGAAATAATGTTTATTCATTAATACATCTTGAGCACCCACTTTGTGCAAGATACAGTGAGAAATACAAAGCTGTAAAACCCACCAGGAGGGTCTTCTTAACTAGACCTGAACAGGCCAGTCGGTATCATATTCACTTAGAAGGATACCAGCCTGGAAACAAAGCACACCAGCAGGGGACCATAGGGCATTTCTCCTCCAGTGAACATCTCAGCAGGCCACACAGACAACAAGGACCTAGTTCTCTTCTAGCCCTCCAGATGACAGCTCAGGTTCAAGGGACCAAGACTCACATCCAGTGGGTTTGAGAAGATACGTTGGAAGACAGTTCAAGACTAGATCATAGCTTTGAATGATAGTATAAGACATACAGACTTTTATTTTTTACTATGGATAATTTCCGAGCAAGGGGTTAGCATTGATTAAAGCTCTAGGAATATTAATATGTCAGTAGTATGTAAGAGAGCTAAAACTAGAGAGAGACTGGAGGCAGAAAGACTATTACATTCCATTAGTGGAATAATAATATTAATAATTATAATGATAATAGCAGCAGCCAATAATTTTTCTTAGCAACTTAACATTTGCCAGATACTGTTCTAAGCTGTTTATGTATCAAGTCCTCATAACAATCCTATGAAGTATATTAGGTACGAATATTGTCCCTATTTCATAGATGTGGAAACTGAGGCAAGGAGAAGTCAAGTAATTTGCCCAGGGTCTCACAGCCAGTAAGTGGTAGGAGCAACATCTAAACCCAAAGAATCAGATTCCGGAGTATATGCTTTTAACCATTCAACCACACCACTTGTCAGAGTATACTCACATTGTCTAAAATTCTGGAAAAACCCTTAAGGAAGGGCTCACCCCTTCCTAAGAAACCTTATAATGATGAGGCTGGTAGTTCTGGTACGAGGCTCAGCAACAACACATGTGGAGATACAATATGGGAATAAAAAACGAGATCGTGAAGAGTGGTTGGCACTTCTTTATTCAAGTGCCTACCAAGTGTCCAGCATTCTTCATACATCATCTTAGTTAATCTTCATAACAACTTATGAGAGAGTATTATTTTTAATCCACATTTTTTCAGATGAGGAAACCTAGGCTCAGAGAACTTTTACCCTTTACCCTCATTACAGAGCAAGTCAGTGATAGTCAGCACTGGAATCCAGACCCAAATCAACCCATGTTATCCTATGCTGAGGGCATGGAACAATGGAACAGGGATACTGCCAGACTGGAAGGCTGCAGTCCTCCTGCCTTCAGCAGGCTAGCATCCTCAACTGGAAGACACTGGAGCCATGCTAGTGTGTGTAGAGCTATGGTTCCAGGTTGTCTATCCACCCAGCTAGAAGTTGTACCCACTGGATACTTGGGTCGGTCCTTGTTCCAAGCAACCAGCACCAGGCTGTGGATCTGGGCAGGATCAAGGCAGCTCTGAGGATTCCTACACACAAAATACAAGCATGAAACCTCAAGGAAATTCAAAAACATGGACCTCTACAAAGGGTGGTTAAAAAGACGATTCTCTGAAGAGAACCGAGGCAAGCCATGTGGACCTGAGGATGTTACCTAGAGATAAAATGCCTCAGAGAACAGAGCTAGATTTCAGGAAACTATGTTAGTTTTCTCAGCTAATTCCCCTATGTTTAGCCTCAAAGCTGCTCACAATTAATATCAGAAAAAGAGCTATGACAGAACATTAAATTTAAAAAGCAAAACACAAAACTATATACACACCTAGTCATTGAAAAACTACTAATGCTGGAATTTAAATTTCTCCTTCTTATTTTTTCTGAACTTTTCAAATTTCCTATAATATGCATATGTTACATTGCTAACCAGGGTTTTATATATATGTGTATATATATATATACACACACACAGACACACACACACCACACACACCACACACACACACACACACACACACATATTATTTCAATATATAAAATTTGTTTCAATTTATATATATGTGAATTGAAAAACTTTTAACCAATACTTGGAAGAAACAAATTTTACATAGAGTGGTTTAGTAATTTCCAAATACTCATAGACTACATCAAAGTCACCTGAGATATTTATTTAAAAAATACTAACTTCCAGAGCACAAAGACCCACTCAGTCAGAATTTCACTGGGTGGGGCCCAGGAATCTGGAGTTTAACAAGCTCCCTGGGTGACTATAATATTTTTTAGCAAGGAAGTCCAAAATTACTTCAATTATCTAAGGTTCCTTGATAATTTATTTAACACTAGGGCAAATTTATATTTAACAAAGAGAACAAGGTGACAGGTCATAGATTTGGATGGCCTAATGTCTCACCATTTATCTCTGCAAACTTCTGAACATCACTCAGAGTTTTCAGTTCTTGCCTTGGACATGCTGCTACACACAGTGCTACAGACTTAATCTTCCGGTTTATCAAGTCCAGGTTGCATGGATCCAAAAAGAATACATACCTAAAGCATGGAGAAAAAAACTGAGATATTATTTCACAAAACACATTGTGGCTCCCTGCATATTTGACTAAGCCTAGAGCAAAGAACATCTATTCCACATTCCTCCACGATAAAAATCTCATCATCAATACATTTTTTAAAAATTGCTTATAAACAGACTAACAGTGGGAATTGGGGAATTGTAGGACTTATAATTTTCATGATCTATTCTTCTAATATTTAAATGTTTGTATTGTGTACATGCTTATTTTATAATCAGAAATCATCTATTTTAGTTTTCTTCAAATCATTAATTTTTTCTTATTTTGTCAAACTTGTACCAAAAAAAATTATTGGAATATCATAATACTGCTATATAATATAGCACGAATAAGTTTACATATAAACAGTAAACTTTAGTTAATAAATATAATTCATTCATTATATATAATTCATATAAATAGAATTATATAATTCCAAAAATTAATATATATTATAGATATCAATGAATATATACAACTGAATATATAAAGTTAAATGGAGACAAGAGGGAAATACACCAACACTTCAACTACAGTCATCTCTGGGTGTTAAAATAAAGTGATTTTTAATTTATTTTACCTTTCAGAATCCACATCTTCTAGAAAGAATGCCAATTACTTTTGAACTGATATAACTGCAGTAAATATTGTTTAATAGTTTAAATACTGTCCATTACAGATAGACAAAATAATCCCCAAATCTGAAATTATACCCTTTAAGTCATGTATACTTGTATTTTAGGAAAGGGAAGATTAATTAGAAAGCACACTAAAGCATGTATTTTTAATGTTATAAAGTAGATGAGATGACAAAGATTGTAGAAGCTAACATTTGCTCAAAGAGAAAGTAAGGGCTAAACATTCTCAACTGAGATAAGCTAAGTGCAATAATACGGATCAAGGAAGGGAGTACAAGGAATGCTTCCACCTAAAATGAATCTCCAGCCAGGGTTCAATTCCACTGAGTCCATAGGAAGTTTTATAAAATCATGCACCTGTCAATAGCCTTTCACACAGTTAAACTCTGTTGCTATGCAAAATGTGGTTTCAAATCTGGAACAGGAAATATAATCTAATATAAAAATTAGGAGAACAAACTGAAAAGCAGAAAAGGTAAAGTCAATACATATGCTAAAATGGAAACTATAAAGGAAAAAAAAATAAGTAGGAAAAAAAGGAGGGCTACTACACAGAGGCCTTTGCAGATCAAGTAATACTGCACATTTCAGCGCAGCAAGGGGACTGGGAACCCGGCATGAAGGTCAGGTATAACTTACCAAACTAAAAAAAAAAAAAAAAATGTGTGTGTGTGACCCTATCCGTGACTCCAAACCCACTAATGTTCTATCTATACAGATAGAAGGAAAGAAAAATAGCCAGGAAGAAAGACGAGGTTTAGAAGTAGGTTTTGGGGACTGTTTCCATGGCTGATAACAAGGAAGCAGGGCACACAGAGAATTGTTTCTGGCAATTTCTGAGTAGAAACAAGCATTCTCTTACTAATTCTCCCTTCTTCTATCCTGGGCGTCTGACTAAGCATGTCTATGCCTGTGACCCTGCATAATGAATTGCACGAAGACAGATTCTGGACAGGGAACAATCAGGTCCTTGAGAAAAGTGTCATAAAACCTTTGAATCAACCACTACTGCTACCACTACCACCACCACCACCACCACTATCACTGCTACCATTGCCATCACCACCACCATCACTACTAAGAATACTTTTTTTTTTTTTGAGATGGAGCTCTGCTCTGTCACACAGGCTGGAGTGCAATGGCGTGGTCTCAGCTGACTGCAACCTCAGCCTTCCAGGTTCAAACGATTCTCCTGCCTCAGCCTCCTGAGTAGCTGGAATTACAGGTACCTACTACCACACCTGGCTAATTTTTGTATTTTTAGTAGAGATGGGGTTTCACCATGTTGGCCAGGCTGGTCTTGAACTCCTGACCTCAGGTGATCCACCCGCCTTGGCCTCCCAAAGTGCTGGGATTACAGGTATGATGAGCTATTGCGCCTGGCCTAATAATACTTAATGATAAAGACTTTTAAAAATGATAGCCAATTTTATTGAGTACTTACTATTTATCAGACACTGTATTAAACCCTTTACATGTATTAACTCATTTAATTCTCACAGTAATTCTGTTGTGTGTTTCTCTATGGGGCAGGAGGTGGGCAGTGGAACTGGGATGGGAGACAGGCATTGAGTACACAGTTTTAAGTGATGAACAATGCCTTGAGAACCATCTGGGGAAATCACATCACAGTAGAAAAAGAAGCTTAGGAAAAAGGAAAAAAAAAGCCAGAAGCTGCCAGGGCCTTGCTGCTGGGCCTAGTCTGGATCAATGACAACCTCTTGAGAATAGATGCACTGTCTGTCCTGTAGGCTTCAGCCTCTTCCAAGGGCAAAAGTATCCCTATTATATTTCTAACTTCTTTTATACCTTAAAACATATTCCTTTGATTTATGCTAGTGACTGGGCAGCAACCTTATCCCTTGCTTTAGTCAGACCAATGTGAACTTGCTTTCTGGTTCTCTCTTAATAGTTCTCTGACCTTGGAAAATATATTTATCCTTCTGAGCCTCAGTTTCCTTATCTGAAAAATTACATATCACCTATTTTATAGTTTGTTGTAATGTGATCAATAATATACATAAAGCAACTAACATAGTATGCACTCAGTGATTCGTGTCATTACCATTAAGAATACTATTTGTTTTCCATACATTTTACATTTCATAGTAAGGAACTAAACTCAACACTTTCTTATATGGGCATAAAACAGGGATACAATACTAACATTCAGTTTTCATTTAGAAAAAAAAAATCTGTGTAGGAGTATTCATGACTAAGGGTAAGGTCATTACCCTTGAGAACCAAGTAGGCCCCCAAAACAAATCCAGCACAAGGAAAACAAGAACAGGAGGGTGAGAAGAATGCTACCATGACTACAACACTGTAAAACTAACATTGCACATTTTTCAGCCCGTGTATATGGTTTGAAAAGATCTAAAAACTTATTTGAAATGGTATCTTAAAGAAATACACACTCACATACATCACATGTTTACATTCCGTATCTTACCTGCCCTCCATAGTCTAAGAACATATTAAGCTGGCCAGGCGCAGTGGCTCAAGCCTATAAACCCAGCACTTTGGGAGGCCAAGGCGGGCAGATTGCTTAAGGTCAGGAGTTGGAGACAAGCCTGGACAACATGGTGAAATCCCATCTCTACCAAAAACACAAAAATTAGCTGAGCATGGTGGCAGGCACCTGTAATCCCAGCTACTTGGGAGGCTGGGGCAGAAGAATTGCTTGAACCGGGGAAGTGGAGGTTGCAGTGAGCCGAGATTACACCACCGCACTCCAGCCTGGGTAACAGAGCGAGACTCTGTCAAAAAAAAAAAAAAAAAAAAAAAAAAAAGGATTCGAGTTGGGGAGCCAAGATGGCCAAATAGGAACAGCTCCGGTCTCCAGCTCCCAGCCCAAGCAACACAGAAGACGGGTGATTTCTGCATTTCTGCTTGAGGTACCGGTTTCATCTCACTAGGGAGTGCCAAACAGTGGGTGCAGAACAGTCGGTGAAGCGCACTGTGCGCGAGCCGAAGCAGGGCGAGGCATTGCCTCACTCGGGAAGCGCAAGGGGTCAGGGAGTTCCCTTTCCTAGTCAAAGAAAGGGGTAACAGACGGCACCTGGAATATCGGGTCAGTCCCACCCTAATACTGCACTTTTCCAATGGGCCTGGAAAACGGCACACTAGGAGATTGTGTCCCGCACCTGGCTTGGAGGGTCCTATGCCCACGGAGTCTCGCTGATTGCTAGCACAGCAGTCTGAGATCAAGCTGCAAGGCGGCAGCCAGGCTGGGGGAGGGGCGCCCGCCATTGCCCAGGCTTGCTTAGGTAAACAAAGCAGCCAGAAAGCTCGAACTGGGTGGAGCCCACCACAGCTCAAGGAGGCCTGCCTGCCTCTGTAGGCTCCACCTCTGGGGGCAGGGCACAGACAAACAAAAAGTCAGCAGGAACCTCCACAGACTTAAATGTCCCTGTCTGACTGACAGCTTTGAAGAGAGTAGTGGTTCTCCTAGCACGCAGCTGGAGATCTGAGAACGGACAGACTGCCTCCTAAAGTGGGTCCCTCACCCCTGAGCAGCCTAACTGGGAGGCACCCCCCAGTAGGGACAGACTGACACCTCACTCGGCCGGGTACTCCTCTGAGACAAAACTTCCAGAGGAACGATCACACAGCTGAATTTGTGGTCTCACGAAAATCCGCTGTTCTGCAGCCACCACTGCTGACACCCAGCCAAACAGGGTCTGGAGTGGACCTCTAGCGAACTCCAACAGACCTGCAGCTGAGGGTCCTGTCTGGTAGAAGGAAAACTAACAAACAGAAAGGACATCCACACCAAAAACCCATCTGTACATCACCATCATCGAAGACCAAAAGTAGATAAAACCACAAAGATGGGGAAAAAACAGAGCAGAAAAACTGGAAACTCTAAAAAGCAGAGCACCTCTCCTCCTCCAAAGGAACGCAGTTCCTCACCAGCAACGGAACAAAGCTGGATGGAGGATGACTTTGACGAGTTGAGAGAAGAAGGCTTCAGACGATCAAACTACTCTGAGCTACGGGAGGAAATTCAAAACAATAGCAAAGAAGTTAAAAACTTTGAAAAAAAATTAGAAGAATGGATAACTAGAATAACCAATGGAGAGAAGGGCTTAAAGGAGCTGATGGAGCTGAAAGCCAAGTATCGAGAACTACGTGAAGATTGCAGAAGCCTCGGTAGCAGATGCGATCAACTGGAAGAAAGGGTATCAGTGATGGAAGATGAAATGAATGAAATGAAGAGAGAAGGGAAGTTTAGAGAAAAAAAGAATAAAAAGAAATGAACAAAGCCTCCAAGAAATTTGGGACTATGTGAAAAGACCAAACCTACGTCTGATTGGTGTACCTGAAAATGACGGGGAGAATGGAACAAGTGGAAAACACTCTGCAAGATATTATCCAGGAGAACTTCCCCAATCTAGCAAGGCAGGCCAACATTCAGATTCAGGAAATACAGAGAACGCCACAAAGATACTCCTTGAGAAGGGCAACTCCAAGACACATAATTGTCAGATTCACCAAAGTTGAAATGAAGGAAAAAATTTTAAGGGCAGCCAGAGAGAAAGGTCGGGTTACCCACAAAGGGAAGCCCATCAGACTAACAGCTGATCTCTCGGCAGAAACTCTACAAGCCAGAAGAGAGTGGGGGCCGATATTCAACATTCTTAAAGAAAAGAATTTTCAACCCTGAATTTCCTATCCAGCCAAACTAAGCTTCATAAGTGAAGGAGAAATAAAATACTTTACAGACAAGCAGAGGCTCAGTGATTTTGTCACCACCAGGCCTGCCCTAAAAGAGCTCCTGAAGGAAGCACTAAACATGGAAAGGAACAACCAGTACCAGCCCCTGCAAAAACATGCCAAATTGTAAAGACCATCGAGGCTAGGAAGAAACTGCATCAACTAACAAGGAAAATAACCAACTAACATCATAATGACAGGATCAGATTCACACATAACAATATTAACTTTAAGTGTAAATGGGCTAAATGCTCCAATTAAAAGACACAGACTGGCAAACTGGATAAGGAGTCAGGACCCATCAGTGTGCTGTATTCAGGAAACCCATCTCACGTGCAGAGACACACATAGACTCAAAATAAAGGGATGGAGGAAGATCTATCAAGCAAATGGAAAACAAAAAAAGGCAGGGGTTGCAATCCTAGTCTCTGATAAAATAGACTTTAAACCAACAAAGATCAAAAGAGACAAAGAAGGCCATTACATAATGGTAAAGGGATCAATTCAACAAGAAGAGCTAACTATCCTAAATATATATGCACCCAACACAGGAGCACCCAGATTCATAAAGCAAGTCCTGAGTGACCTACAAAGGGACTTAAACTCCCACACAATAATAATGGGAGATTTTAACACCCCACTGTCAACATTAGACAGATCAACGAGACAGAAAGTTAACAAGGATATCCAGGAACTGAACTCAGCTCTACACAAAGTGGACATAATAGACATCTACAGAACTCTCCACCCCAAATCAACAGAATATACATTTTTTTCAGCACCACACCACACCTATTCCAAAATTGACCACATAGTTGGAAGTAAAGCTCTCCTCAGCAAATGTAAAAGAACAGAAATTATAACAAACTGTCTCTCAGACCACAGTGCAATCAAACTAGAACTCAGGATTAAGAAACTCACTCAAAACCGCTCAACTACATGGAAACTGAACAACCTGCTCCTGAATGACTATTGGGTACATAATGAAATGAAGGCAGAAATAAAGATGTTCTTTGAAACCAACGAGAACAAAGACACAACATACCAGAATCTCTGGGACACGTTCAAAGCAGTGTGTAGAGGGAAATTTATAGCACTAAATGCCCACAAGAAAAAGCAAGAAAGATCCAAAATTGACACCCTAACATCACAATTAAAAGAACTAGAAAAGCAAGAGCAAACACATTGAAAAGCTAGCAGAAGGCTAGAAATAACTAAAATCAGAGCAGAACTGAAGGAAATAGAGACACAAAAAACCCTTCAAAAAATTAATGAATCCAGGAGCTGGTTTTTTGAAAAGATCAACAAAATTGATGGACCGCTAGCAAGACTAATAAAGAAGAAAAGAGAGAAGAATCAAATAGATGCAATAAAAAATGAAAAAGGGGATATCACCACCGATCCCACAGAAATACAATCTACCATTAGAGAATACTACAAACACCTCTATGCAAATAAACTAGAAAATCTAGAAGAAATGGATAAATTCCTCAACAAATACACCCTCCCAAGACTAAACCAGGAAGAAGTTGAATCTCTGAATAGACCAATAACAGGTTCTGAAATTGTGGCAATAATCAATAGCTTACCAACCAAAAAGAGTCCAGGACCTGATGGATTCACAGCTGAATTCTACCAGAGGTACAAGGAGGAACTGGTACCATTCCTTCTGAAACTATTCCAATCGACAGAAAAAGAGGGAATCCTCCCTAACACATTTTATGAAGCCAGCATCGTCCTGATACCAAAGCCTGGCAGAGACATAACCACAAAAGAGAATTTCAGACCAATATCCTTGATGAACATTGATGCAAAAATCCTCAATAAAATACTGGCAAACCGAATCCAGCAGCACATCAAAAAGCTTATCCACCATAATCAAGTGGGCTTCATCCCTGGGATGCAAGGCTGGTTCAACATACACAAATCAATAAATGTAATCCAGCATATAAACAGAACCAAAGACAAAAACCACATGATTATCTCAACAGATGCAGAAAAGGCCTTTGACAAAATTCAACAACACTTCATGCTAAAAACTCTCAATAAATTAGGTATTGATGGGTCGTATCTCAAAATAATAAGAGCTATCTACGACAAACCCACAGCCAATATCATACTGAATGGGCAAAAACTGGAAGCATTCCCTCTGAAAACTGGCACAAGACAGGGATGCCCTCTCTCACCACTCCTCTTCAACATAGTGCTAGAAGTTCTGGCCAGAGCAATCAGGCAGGAGAAGGAAATAAAGGGTATTCAATTAGGAAAAGGGGAAGTCAAACTGTTCCTGTTTGCAGATGACATGATTGTATATCTAGAAAACCCCATTGTCTCAGCCCAAAATCTCCTTAAGCTGATAGGCAACTTCAGCAAAGTCTCAGGATACAAAATCAACATACAAAAATCACAAGCATTCTTGTATACCAATCACAGACAAACAGAGAGCCAAATCATGAGTGAACTCCCATTCACAATTGCTGCAAAGAGAATAAAATACCTAGGAATCCAACTTACAAGGGATGTGAAGGACCTCTTCAAGGAGAACTACAAACCACTGCTCAATGAAATAAAAGATACAAACAAACGGAAGAACATTCCATGCTCATGGGTTGGAAGAATCAATATCGTGAAAATGGCCATACTGCCCAAGGTCATTTATAGATTCAATGCCATCCCCATCAAGCTACCAATGACTTTCTTCACAGAATTGGAAAAAACTACTTTAAAGTTCATATGGAACCAAAAAAGAGCCCGCATCGCCAAGTCAATCCTAAGCCAAAAGAACAAAGCTGGAGGCATCACGCTACCTGACTTCAAACTATACTACAAGGCTACAGTAACCAAAACAGCATGGTACTGGTACCACAACAGAGACATAGATCAATGGAACAGAACAGAGCCCTCAGAAATGATGCCGCATATCTACAACTAGCTGATCTTTGACAAACCTGACAAAAACAAGAAATGGGGAAAGGATTCCCTATTTAATAAATGGTGCTGGGAAAACTGGCTAGCCGTATGTAGAAAGCTGAAACTGGATCCCTTCCTTACACCTTATACAAAAATTAATTCAAGATGGATTAAAGACTTAAATGTTAGACCTAAAACCATTAAAATCCTACAAGAAAACCTAGGCAATACCATTCAGGACATAGGCGTGGGCAAGGACTTCATGTCTAAAACACCAAAAGCAATGGCAACAAAAGCCAAAATTGACAAATGGGATCTAATTAAACTAAAGAGCTTCTGCACAGCAAAAGAAACTACCATCAGAGTGAACAGGCAACCTACAGAATGGGAGAAAATTTTTGCAACCTACTCATCTGACAAAGGGCTAATATCCAGAATCTACAATGAACTCAAACAAATTTACAAGAAAAAAACAAACAACCCCATCAAAAAGTGGGCAAAGGACATGAACAGACACTTCTCAAAAGAAGACATTTATGCAGCCAAAAAACACATGAAGAAATGCTCATCATCACTGGCCATCAGAGAAATGCAAATCAAAACCACAGTGAGATACCAT
Source organism: Nomascus leucogenys (assembly GCF_006542625.1). Taxonomy (NCBI): domain Eukaryota; kingdom Metazoa; phylum Chordata; class Mammalia; order Primates; family Hylobatidae; genus Nomascus; species Nomascus leucogenys. Next base: position 29,249,767 of record NC_044381.1, read on the forward strand.
CTCACACCAGTTAGAATGGCCATCATTAAAAAAGCAGGAAACAACAGGTGCTGGAGAGGATGTGGAGAAATAGGAACACTTTTACACTGTTGGTGGGACTGTAAACTAGTTCAACCATTGTGGAAGTCAGTGTGGCGATTCCTCAGGGATCTCGAACTAGAAATACCATTTGACCCAGCCATCCCATTACTGGGTATATACCCAAAGGACTATAAATCATGCTGCTATAAAGACACATGCACACGTATGTTTATTGCGGCACTATTCACAATAGCAAAGAGTTGGAACCAACCCAAATGTCCAACAACGATAAACTGGATTAAGAAAATGTGGCACATATACACCATGGAATACTATGCAGACATAAAAAATGATGAGTTTGTGTCCTTTGTAGGGACATGGATGAAACTGGAAAACATCATTCTCAGTAAACTATCACAAGGACAAAAAACCAAGCACCGCATGTTCTCACTCATAGGTGGGAATTGAACAATGAAAACTCATGGACACAGGAAGGGGAACATCACACTCCGGGGACTGTTGTGGGGTGGGGGGAGGGGGGAGGGACAGCATTAGGAGATATACCTAATGTTAAATGACGAGTTAATGGGTGCAGGAAATCAACATGGCACATGGATACATATGTAACAAACCTGCACATTGTGCACATGTACCCTAAAACCTAAAGTATAATAAAAAAAAAAAGGAAAGAAAGAAAGAAGAAAGAAAGAAAGGAAGGAAGGAAGGAAGGAAGGAAGGAAGGAAGAAGGAAAAGAAAAGAAAAGATATTAAGCTTAATTCTCTATGCATTTCACATATTCAAATGCACACACATAAAGTTAAAAATAACATAGAGACCTTGACCTTAGGTTAAGATTCTATTAACATTTGTTGGGTGTGTAGGTATTAGTCACTGTCACATTCAAGACCTTATTTGATCTTTGCAACAACTCTGTGAGGCAGGGTTAACCATTCCAAAGATGTTAAAACTCAGGCCTTGAGACCTAACCACCAGGCCCAAGAGAGCTAGTAGGTGCCAAAGCATGAATTCAAACCTAGTACCTCTGATTCTGAGTTTCACTGTTTCCATTCTGCACTATTCCAAAATATTTCTTACAAATATTATTAGTAACTTTAACTGTTCTCTATTAACTTTGAACATTGTTTCCAGCATTCTGAAGTTTATCCAATCCATGGCAACATGCTTACAAGTAATTATACTTTAATTCATATTTACCTGAATATTTACAGAGGAGGCCAAGTGCTTGTATCCAACCAATTTATGATTTATTAAAACTGCACTTTGTTGCCTTTTCATTGGAAAACGTCCTTAACCAGGTAAATAAATGCTTACATTAGTTTTTCAGTTTTCATTTGAAACAGAATGAACTGATAGTTTTTATCTTTTGACAATGAAACAAATAATCATAATAAGCATGGTATTGACCAGATTTTTGTAACTGAAAACTACAGATGAGTATTTCAGCTGAGAGGGTAACACGCAGTATCTGCCTACTTTCACTCCCAACAGGGCAAGGATCAGGAAAGAGATGCCGCACATACATTTTGAAAAAGCTTCTCAGGCCAACTCTGATTATGTGCCTTGGCCTCCATACCTCTTCCTTCTCTATGCCATCTCCAAGGTGGAGAGCCCATGTCACAGATAATCCATAAACCTAAGTTAAGCGCAAGTTTGTCGTTGTTATCTTCAGTGAATCTTTTACTGAGCTTATTAATAACTTAAATACAGCTTTAAGTTTCATATCCTTTAGAGGAACAGGAATAAATAAAATACCAAAAGTGAGAATGAAAGACAAGAAGCAGTAAGAGAAAAATACTCTAAACAAAACAGCCTAGACACCTGCAGGCATTGGCATATACAATATGCACATAGCATGATCAGATGATACAGAAATGCATTTGCAAAGGGAATTGCAAAACAGCCTAGGTAAGCTTTGAACTTAAAAGGTAGATGGGAATGGAGAAAAATGCTCAGACCAAACTGCAAAGCAAACATTACAGAGGACAGCAGGTAAGGCATGTAAATGTGTATTTATTACAGTTGGGGTGGTTTCCAGAAATCATCTGAGGAAGAGAAAAAGGTTTATTTTTAAATGGATATTTTTGAGATACAGTAACAAATTATCCCAAAAGGCAGGAAAAGGAGAGATGTCTGAATAAAATGCTCTGTCTACGAGGTGAACGAGGGGGACAGATGCACCAAAGATGAAAACAGGGAAAAGAGACAAAGGTGGGACATTATATCACTGAAACTCCGGAAAAAAGATAAGAGCCACAAAAGAAGTGACTTTTAAAGCTGCACTCAAAGCAAGATGAAAATGAATGATACGATGCCACAGAAGGTTTAAAACTGGCTTAAACTCCTGTTTTGCTTTTACTTTCTTTACTGAAGATAGGAGAAGGTAAAGAAAATAAGATTCACCAATAATTTACTTTGAGTCACAAAGCATTACAGGCTTTAGCCTCACAACATCCTAATTCAACAAATGATGGAACTGACTGGCAAGCTGGGTGACTAACCTAACTTTCCAATTCCAACTGTAAAGTGAGAATAAATGTAAAGGAAAGTGAGTTACAGACCAGTCAAGTCAGTTGATTAAATCAGTGCAATCTTCTGGGATCCCTGGAGATCCCTAATCTTCTGGGATCCCTGGCAGACCAAGCCCTACCTGTACATGATATAGGGCTGTACTCTATGCGGTATGCAACACTCACGTGACAGGAATTAAATAGGATAAGAAAAACTTCATTTATAACAAACATTACTAGGTGTATACTCCTGGGCTAGACCCTTTGGATACCAAATTCATAAAATACAATTCTTGAATACAAGTAAGTTACAGTCTAGAGAAGAACACACAAAAATATATACAGTCCTTTAAAAACCATGTGATAGGAGGCAAGGCTGAGATGGCAGTGGAAATTGTGTAATTCTGCATGGAGGATAAGGGGTTAGAAAAACCATTAAGGAGGAGGAGGCAGTATCTAAGCCATATTTTGAAATTGAGTAGGAATTTTCCAGACAGATGGGGAAGGGAGCACTCTAGGCAGAGGAAACTGCATGTCTAAAAGCACAGAATCATGAAGGAGCATATTTAAGGAACTGCAAATAATCTGATAAAGTCGACTATAGGATGGGGTATCAAAGAGCTATGCACCAAGGAGAAGCAGGGGATAGAAGATGTAGCCATCCCTAGAATCTGGAAGATCTTACAGCTCTTTCATTAGGCAACATGTACTCAAATGGCCACGGAACAGTGATACCCTGGTATGGCCAGCCCCTCGAATTGAACGCTAGAGAGGGAATGGCTGGGGAACAGCAGCGCTGCTCCAGAGATGAGCCTTTGCCATTAAATTGCCTCCTGCTGCCATGGCAACTCTGCGACAAGGCTTTTTGGAGCAAAAGGTGGCAAGCAGATACTAGGTCTGCTGGCCGCCTCCTGCCGAATTTGGCTGCCTCCTGCTGAATTTGGCTGCTCTCCTCTCTAATCAGGATGGGAGCACTGCAGCACTAAAGCTAGAAAGCTGGCTGAAAAATCCCTCTGTCACCTTCTGCTTTAGTGATTCCTGACATGTGTCTTCCCCAGAGGGGAATAAAATGGCGTCTGATCATTTTTCCAATTATTACCTCATATCAATTTACAATTTATAGCCCCTTTCCACAGAGAGTGTTGCCGTGAGTGAATCATACCAAACTGAAAACCATGACAGCCTAGCGGAGGCTTGTTATTGCTAAACATAGGCTACAGAGAGCCCCACAGATCTGTACTCCGCCCACAGTGGAATTCTGCCCAGGAAGCCTCTTATTTCCAGAGGGGCTGGTGTTGGGGTGCCAGCAAGGCAAGTCCAGTCATCTAATCTGGGGTGGGACCCAAATGCCCCCAGAAGAGCCCTGTTATACTAGGAGAGAAATATGGGGCAGCACACCAGAGTTGGTGAAACCAAGAAACCCAACCCATGAGGTTGCTGACAGGGGTGTGCCTTTCCCCACTGCTTCCTCAATCCTAATTAGGAAGAGGCAAACATCTCCTAAGGAAGAGATGCCACTTGTTAAAACTAAAACCTAAGGATCCATCTCACCAACCCCCAAAGAGACAATTGAATTCTAAACAGCATGGCAGCCTCCTCCACCAGCACTTCTGTAGACCTTGATTTACAGGCAACTGGTATGAAGAGAAACTTCCATGGCCCTTTCTGGTAATTCACAGCACTGAGAGCTGAAAATAACTTTAAACTGCAGAGGAAGCCCAAGGATCAGACTAAGACAGCAATACTCAGAGAATGTGCACCTCTCTAACCTCACCTTCGCCTGGTCTCCCACTGGTCTCCTTTCTGTTCTTCAAGCAACCTGGCACACTCTCACCTTGGGGCTGCTGCACTGCCTATCTGCCTGGAATGTTCTTTTTCTAGATAGCAACAGAGCTAGCTCCTTCCCTCCTTTCAAGTCTTCATTCAAAAGACATCTTCTCAGAGAAGCCTTCGCTGGCCAGCCTGTCTAAAACGCCAACTTTCTACTCTGATGTGCCTTCATCTTTCCTGCTTTGTTTCTCCTCAGACTTACACTCGCTCACACACTGTGTATTTTACTTATTTGTTTATGTTCCACCACCACCACTAGTAGAATATCAGCTCCAACAGGGCAGAGATATTTGACTGCTTAATTCATCCCTACATCCTTAGTGCCTAAAATGATGCCTGGAATAAAGAAGAAGCTGCATATTTCCCAAATTAATAAACAGATGGTAATTATATAAGATTTTGCTAAGTGGGGCCAGAGGGGAGTGAAGGTAGGGAAGAAGATATTTCAGGAATAGAGAAATACTCTCGTTTATTCAAAAGAATTTTATTAAACACCTATTCTGCCAGGTGCAGGCCTAAATAAGTACTAAAGAGATGATGATAAATAAGACCACACAAGTAAGTATCCCCCTTCTTAGTGTTCACAATCCAGAGAGTAAGAAGACAATTACAAACAGTGTGCTAGTGCTAGAGCAGGGAAAACAGGATTACAGAGGAGGCATCAAACGTACCCCATTAATGGAAAATCAAGATAGGTGTCCTGAGGAAGCGATATCTAAAGCTGGGACCTAAAGAATGAGTAAGAGTTAACCAGTGTGGATGAAAGGGGGTAGGAACAGGGCAGGAACAGAGCAGGCAAAGGCAAAAAGGTAAAAGGGAGCATGGCACAGCTGAAAACAAGAAAATGGTCAAGATGGTTCATAGACGGCTGGACAGGCAAGCTGATGCTAGATCATGCAGGGCCTTATAAATGGTACACCTGTAAATCCCAGCACTTTGGGAGGCCGAGGTGGACAGATCACTTGAAGTCAGGAGTTCAAGACCAGCCTGGCCAACATGGTGAAACCCTGTCTCTACTAAAAATACAGAAATTAGCCAGGTGTGGTGGTGTGCGCCTGTAATCCCAGCTACTTGGGAGGCTGAGGCAGGAGAACTGCTTGAACTTGGGAAGTGGAGGTTGCAGTGAGCTGAGATTGCACCACTGTACTCTAGCCTGGGTGACAAAGTAAGACTCAGTCTCAAAAAAAAAAGATGTTAGAAAGTTTGGAGTTCATCTTAAAGACACTGGGAAGCCACTGGGAGCTCACCAGCTGCAAGGTGCAGAATGAGTCAGAGGCAAGCAAGAGAAAAGAGACTGGCCAGGAGGCTACTAAATTTCTACCAAGAAATGATGACTTGAACTAGGGTGGGAATGCGAATAAAAAGGAGATTTCAAAAGTTTAGACAGAATGAAGAAAACTTTATGACTGATTATACATAGAGGGAAAGGAAAAAAATTAAAGATAATGCTTAGCATCTCAGACTAAATGGCTAGGACATTCTGGTTTGGAATCCTGCTCAATTCTGTAAGATAGGGGACTCAGGAGGAGCAGCAGAGTATAGAAGGACAAGGATTACGTTCCAACTGCAGACAATTTAAGTTGGAGATGCCCATGAAGTGTCCAAATGGACCTATACAGTTGGCTGTAGGGTTCTAGCAGAGAAATCTGGACAGGCAATAGTGATTTGGGAATAATCAGCATATAAATGGTAGCTTTCCCCTGGGAGTGCATGAGCTCACCTAAGTCAGTGTGTAGGGTTAAGATTCTCAACCTGGGTGAAATCTGTGAGCCTCCAGAAATCATAAGCAAAATCTGATGTGCAAATCCATATGTATTTTTCTGAAGACAGATTTTATACTTCATAGTTTCGAATAGATTGTCAAAGGCCTCGTAAGAGTAAAAAGCAAGATGACGAAAGAGCCAAAGAAGATACTAACATTGCAAAGCAAAGGCATGGAACTGGAAAAGCACGGGGGAAGACTCTCCTATTTAGCTACAATGCCTGTCTCCTGCTTATCCATGTACCATAGACAGAGACATAATTGTCAGAATGGCAACCAAGAGTTACTTATAGCAAATGATATTACTTAGAATAAACTGAGGCAAGAAAGTAAATTAAAACAACTTTAGCTGGGTGCATTAGCTCTCGTCTGTAATCCCAGTACTTTGGGAGACAAGGGCAGGAGGATCACGTGAGGCCAGGAGTTTGAGACTAGCCTGGGCAACATAGCCAGACCCCATCCCTACAAAAATACAAAAATTAGCCAGATGCGGTGACACACGCCTGTAGTCCCAGCTACTTGGGAGGCTGAGGTGGGAGGATTACTTAAGCCCAAGAGGTCGAGGCTGCAGTGAGCCAAGGTGGTACCACTGCACTCCAGCCTAGGTGACAAAGCAAGACCTGGTCTCTTAAAAAAGAACATTTCACATGAAAAAAAAAACAATTTTCTACTTAGTCCAATAAATTGAAAGAACACTCCTAAATCAACTTGTTTCAGCACTCATACTGAGAAATAATATGTGTCATGGGCCAATGGCCAGAAATTTCATTTTCTTTTTAGTTTATCAGCTTTTTTGAAATATAATTAACATACCATAAAATTCACCTGTGTAAAGTGTGCAATTCAATGTTTTAAGTATATTTGACTGAGTTGTTCATCCCATTACTACAATCTAATTTTAGAACCTTTTGTCACCTCCAAAAGAAACCTCCTATCCATTAGAATTACTCCTCAGCTGTTATGGTTTAAATATTTGTCCCCTCCAAAACTCATGTTGAAATTTAATCCCCAGTGTGGCAGTATTGAGAGGTGGTGCCTTTAAGAGGTGATTGGATTATGAGAGTTCCGTCCTTGTTAATGGATTAATGGATTATCATGGGAGGAGAATTGGTGGCTTTGTAAGAAGAGAGATGTGAGCTAGCATATTAGCACACTCGACCCCCTCATCATGTGATACCCTGAGCTATCTCAGGACTCTGCACAGAGTCCCCACCAGCAAAAGGCTCTCATCAGATGTAGACCCTCCATCTTGGACTTCTTAACCTCCATAATTATAAGAAATACATTCCTTTTTCTTTATAAATTACCCAGTTGCAGGTATTCTGCTGTAGGCAACAGAAAACAAGTGAATACATGATCCTTCCATGTCTGCCTACTCCCCAGCCCTAGGCAACTACTAATCTACTTTATGTTTCTATACATTTGTCTATTCTATGCATTTCATATAAAGAGAATTGTACAATATGTGGCTGGCATATTTTATGTAGTATAACACTTTCAAGGTTCATCCATGCCATGGCATATATAAGCACTTCATTCCTTTTAATGGCTGAATAACTTTTCATTGTGTGGATATACCATATTTTGTTTATCCTGTCATCAGCTGATGTACATTTGTGCTGTTTTCTATTTTTGGCTATTAGATGCTGCAGCTGCTATGAATGTTCATGTACAAGTCTTTGTGGGGACATCTGTTTTTAGTTCTCTTGGGTAGATACGAAGGAGTGGAATTGCTGGATCGTATGGTAACTCTATGTTTGATATTTTGATGGACTGTCAGATTGTTTACAAGAGCAGCTATCACATTTTACATTCCCAGCAGCAACGTATGAGGGCTCCAATTTCTCCACATCTTCACCAACATCTGTAACTGCCTTTTTATTATAATTATTCTAGTGGATGTGAAATAGTAACTTATTGTGGTTTTGATTTGCATTTCTTAATAGCTAATGATGTTTGCTATCTTTTCATGTGCCTGTTAGCCATTCATATAGCTGTTTTGGAGAAATGTCCCTTGGAATCCTTTGCCTATCACAGATTTCTTTCAGATCTCTGAGTAAGACAGAGTAAGGCACAGACATACACTAGATATTGTCACAACATTATGAAAAAATTATATTACAACAAAAAGCAAGGATGACAGTAGAGTAAAAAGAGCACTTGGAGGCCAGGAGCGGTGGCTCATGCCTGCAATCCCAGCACTTTGGGAGGCCGAGGCAGGTGGATTGCTTGAGGCCAGGAGTTTGAGACCAGCCTGGCCAACACAGTGAAACCCCATCTCTACAAAAAAAGTACAAAAATTTGGCCAAGTGTGGTGGCACACAAATGTAATCCCAGCTACTCAGGAGGCTAACGCAGGAGAATCACTTGAACTCAGGAGGTGGAGGATGCAGTGAGCCGAGATCGCCCCACTGCACTCCCACCTAGACCACAGAGTGAGACTCTGTCTTTAAAAAAAAAAAAAAAAAATGCCGGGCCTGGTGGATCACGCCTGTAATCCCAGCACTATGGGAGGCCGAGGTGGGCAGATCACGAGGTCAGGAGATCGAGACCATCCTGGCTAACACGGTGAAACCCCGTCTCTACTAAAAATACAAAAAATTAGCTGGGTGTGGTGGCAGGCGCCTGTAGTCCCAGCTACTTGGGAGGCTGAGGCAGGAGAATGGCATGAACCTGGGAGGCGGAGCTTACAGTGAGCCTAGATCACACCACTGCACTCCAGCCTGGGTGACAGAGCAAGACTCTGTCAAAAAAAAAAAAAAAAAAAAAAAAGCACTTGGGAGAAAGTACAGGAGTCAAAGGACTAGAGGTCAAAGAATGGCTGCAGTGGGCAAAAAAGGACAAGCAATGCAAGATGGAAGGAGAGAAGCCCATGGTGAGAGTGGGGGAAGTTTAGAATTACTCTGAATTGATTTTATAGGTAGAACAATTAAGGGTGATGACAAAGACCAAGCTGTGTCTATGAAAAACGGAACCCTGAAAGCCTCCCCTGAGAAAAAAATTTAAGCAGTTCCCAGGGATAGTGAGAATCAATGAGACAGAATATGTGAGAGTGCTTTGTAAACTACATAAATGTAACAGTTGGTTAAAATAGCTGTGTTTTCCCCATCTAGGTTAAAAAGGGATGAAGCCTTGATAAGTAACTTTGAAGCTTGTTTTGGATGATGATAATGAAGATGATTATAATAAACAACAGTTAACGTTCATGATACCAGGCACTGTGCTAAGGAGTATACATGATTTATGATCTTTACTCCTCTAAAACACCCAAGGAAGTACTGCTATTATTTTCATTTTACAAATGAAGATCTTTAGGCCAAACATTACTGTTGTTATTTTCAACAGTGTAACCTGTCCTTTGATTATCTGCCTACTGGATCTACCCATACAGATACATCCCCAATTGCATGAAAAATCTTACCTATTATAGAAAAACTCTAAATGTTGTTCCCATTGTATTGCTTTTATATCAGAGAATCAAAGTTTTGATAATCAAACACGCCTACCTTGGTATTATTTAATTTCTTTTTTTTTTTTTTTTTTTGCGACGGAGTTTGGCTCTGTTGCCCAGGCTGTAGTGCAATGGCGTGATCTTGGCTCACTGCAACCTCTGCCTCCTGGGTTCAAGCAATTCTCCTGTCTCAGCCTTCCAAGTAGCTGGGATTACAGGTGCCTGCCACCATGCCTGGTGGTGTATTTTTTTTTTTAATAGACAGGGGGGTTGGCCAGGCTGGTCTCAAACTCCTGACCTCAAGTAATCCGCCTGCCTTGACCTCCCAAAGTGCTGGGATTACAGACATGAGCCAGCGTGCCCAGCCTTATTTAATTTCTTTATTGCCTCAACAATGTATCAATTATTGAAATTATACAAAGTATAATATTCATTTCTAATATTGAAATTATACAAAATATAACAACCATTAAAGTATAATATTCATTCAATTATACAAAGTAGAACATTGATTTTAAAATATTTAACCCATGTGGAACTTATTTTGCATGGTATGAGATTAAAGTAGATCTAAATGTAGCTTTCTTCACAGTCTCACTCAACCCAATATTTTTTGTTAAACACTGACTACTTTCACAGTAGTCTATTTTGTTCCCATCACTGTTCTTAACCTATGTCCAGGTAGTCTTGTTGTTGTCCTTTGGAACAGGTTTCAGCCTAGAATGGCAATACCCCTTTCATTCTCCTCTAAGTGACACAATTATTAATTAGATAATGACAACTATAGATACACGATCTGTACTCCCACAATGAGTAACCCTTCGCTCCCACCTTTTATTTGGCTAGTACGCTAACTGCCAACATTTAAAAATCTTAAGACTGATACACTCTTCTTCTCATTAACAGACTTCCAGCTTCTTTTGAAAACTTAGCATCACTGGCCCCATCTACCCATATGCCAAAACTCACCCCAATCAGCAACTATCTCCTTTACATGGGGCACACACATATAAAGTTCAAAGTGTCCAATATTCCCTGTTGTCTTATACCCAACCCATGGTGAAAACCAAATGTTTCCCTTCCTGCCTTCAAAACCAGAAAGTTCACAGCTAATTTAGTGCTTAATGTCAGTAACTACACTTAGCCTAGATTTCTGGTCTCATCTCTTCTTCACTTCCACTGTGTGCCTCCTGATCTTTTTTATTCCCATTTCATTGTCTTACAATATATGCACCTACTTCTAATCCTTTCAAATTATTTTGTGAATGAGAAACCATTTAAAAACATTTCCCCTCTGAAATTCTTCCCTGATCCTTTACTCTGTGATTTATACTATCAATCAAGTTCAATGCACATCCTACTGGGATCTTAACTGGCACTTTATTAAATCTATAAATTAACTTTGTTAGTATTGTCATCTTTACTATATTAAGACTACTCAACCAGGAGTAGATTGTATCTCTCTTGTTTTGTTTTTTTTTTTAATTAAAATAATATAACTCTCTGTATTTGGTCCCACATATATCTTGTTAGATTTTATTTTAATAAAACGAGTATTATATTTTTCATTGTATTTTCTGTGCATTGATAAGACAAACGACTGACTTTAGTAAGGCATCTGTTTTATAACCTATAATTTAAGTGCCTCATTTCAAGATATGTTTTTGTTGAATCTCCTAAACATTCCAGGTTATAGCCCCTTGTCACTGGCAAATAGTATTATTTTTCTTTCTAACCACCTATACATATTCTATTTATCTCTTTTATTATGATTTGCTGCAACTAGTTATTTAAAATACTGCTATTAAAAAGATGATGTCCTTGCTTATTTAATTTGCGGTAAACTATTTCTATTTCTCCATAATATGGGTAGCTGCTATTACTAGAAACTCCATCAGCCTCCTTTCATGCCATCAAACCTATAATAAAATCTATTTTTGACAAAGGTGGCAAAGTAATTCAATGGTGAAGATAGTCTTTCAATAAATGCTTCTGGAATAACTGTATTTTTGTATGGGAGAAAAAAGAGAAACCTTGACCTTTTCTTCACGCCATAATCAAAAATTAAATCAAAATGAATCATATATATAAACCTAAGAGCTAACTAAAAAATTTTCAGTAGAAAGCACAAAAAAAATCATTGTGAATTTGGGGTAAGGCAGTAATTTCTCAGATAGTACACAAAAAACATGAGCCATTAATAAAAACAAATTCAACTTTATCAAAATGTAAAACTTTTGCTCATCAAAAGATACCATTAAGAAAACAAAAAGCAAACCAAAGATTAGAAAAAATAATTGCAAAACACTTACCTAACAAAGGTCTTGTATACAGATTTAGTACTTATAACTCATTAAGACTAACCAGTTTGTTTTAAAATATGCAAGATATGAATATTTCACAAAAGAAAACAGATGGATGGTCAACCAGCAGTTAAAAAGATGGTCAACATCATCGGTCATTAGAAACATGCAAATTAAAACCACAATGAGATACCACTACAGATTCACTAGAATGGCTAAGAATAAAAAGAACAGAGACATGCATGGTGATCTGTACCTACAGTCCCAGCTATTTGGGAGCCTCAGGGTCACTTAAGGCCAGGAATTCGAGGCTGTAGTGTGCTATAATCATGCCAATGAATAGCCATAGCACTCCAAATTGTGCAACATAGTGAGATCCTATCTCTAAAAAAATAAAATAAAATAAAATATAACAAATAACAAAAAGTCCCATAATACAAAATATTAGGAAGTAAAGCAAATATAACCCTCCTACTTTTGTAGTGGGAATGCAAAATAGTGCAGCAACCACTTTGGGAAACAGCTTGATAATTTCTTATAAAGTTAAACATCCTCACCACATGACTCTGCAATCTCAATGCTATATATCTAACTCTCCAAGAAAAATGAAATATATAAAATTACATACACAAATTGTTAAAGCAGTATTACTCACAATAGTAAAAAAAAAAAAAAAAGTTAAATATTGAAATAACCCAAATAGCAAAAAACCTAGTGAACAGATAAACTGTGTTATATCCACACAATGGAATATTTCTCAGTAATTTAAAAGGAACTAACCACTGATATATTTAACAACATGCATGAATCTCAGTAGCATTATTATGATATGTTTTAAAAGGCAGACACAAAATACTACATAATGTATAATTCTTTGTATATGACATTCTAGAAAAAACAAAACTATACTATGAAAAGCAGATCAGTGATTGTCTAGGGACAAGAATAGGGGCAAGGACTGACTACAAAGGGGCACAAGATAATTTTCTAAGAGCAAAAGAAGCGTGGATTGTGGTGGAGGATGTGTGACTGTATATAGTTACCAAATTCAAACTACACTTGAATGAGTAAATTTTACTATATGTAAGTTATAACTCAACAAAACTATAAAAATGAAATATTTTTAAATTTCTTCCTGAAAATCGACTTTACAAAATCCAATTTAATTTAATGAGCCCCAGTGTATAGTAAGAATTTAACCTTACTCAGAAAGAGATCTAGACTTTGCCCTTCCCTTCCGGGAGTTAATTTCTAAGCCTTATCGGAGTGTCTTTGTTTACTTGGTGCTCTTGGGTCACAGAAGTCTAACAATGTGTTTTAGGGTCAGGGTAGACCATTCCACGTAGTATTTAGGGTGGGCGTCGACCACCCTAGAAAGACCAACAATGTTGTTTAGATTAGGAGTTTGGGATCACATGGTATCAAACTGACCAGAGGAGCTGGAGATAGGTGGTTATTTGCCAGGAAATAGGTGGTTTTATGGACCCCTGATCTTGAAATTGGGTCAGATGTAAGGGTGGTTGTGTGTGGACTGTGTGCCCTCTAACTTCTTAGGTGCCCTCAACTCTTACACCCAGGTAAACACAAGTGGGTGGCAAACCAATCACCATCAAACTCATAGTTGAAGCAGTTAATAATTACCTGAAGTATATTACAAAGGTCATCGTCTATCAGCTCGTGAACAATGACTAAAGCTTATAAAAACCTTTACAGGTGTCAGGTAACCTAGAATCAACTCAAGCAGTGAGACTTCGGATTGAGCATTTGCATCAGCTGTTTAACTTAGACATGCCAAATATATACACCTAGTCAAACACCAAGGAGAAAAACCAATCGTCCCCTCCTTGCCGCCTAGCTGCATACATGTCACCTAGTTCTGTTAAACAGTTTTTCACTTCCCTGTTTAGAATTGGCAAAACATTTTGACTTTCAACTCCTGCGTTTTCTAAGGTATGTAGCTGGATCTCCTCTTCCAAATTGCTAGCAGTATTTTCCACAGCAAGTATTATCCTAAAGGCAGAATTACACAAGCAATACAGATGTTACCTTTGTAAAGAGTTTAAAAATTTAGGCTAAAGAGTAGTGTGGTGACAAAATATGACAAAAAATCTCCATCAATTTACCTTCTGAAAATTTAGTTAGCGTCTTTATGACTTCTAATATTTTCCAGGAGAGAGAATGAAAGTTTAGAAAAAAACTGTATAGGCCGGGTGTAGTGGCTCAAGCCTACAATCCCAGCACTTTGGGAGGCTGAGGTGGGGGGAACATTGAGGTCAGAAGTTCAAGACCAGCCTGGCCAACATGGTGAAACTCCATCTCTACTAAAAATACAAAAATTAGCTGGGTGTGGTGGCGGTTGCTTGTGATCCCAGCTACTTGGGAGGCCAAGGCAGGAGAATCTATTGAACTCAGGAGGCGGAGGTTGCAGTGAGCTGAGATCTTGCCATTGCACTCCAGCCTGGGTGACAGAGCAAGACTCCATCTCAAAAAACAAACAAACAAAAAAAACTGTATAAATAATACAATAAGTTTTCATTTAGAACATCACAGATGTTACTAATTCCAAGTGCTTGTAAATTTGGGGGGAAATAAGTTCTCAAATACAAGTTTATGTGAGGTATCTATCTAGGCTGCTCTTTTTCACTTTATGCTAAAGTAGGAGTGATAGTAGGTTAGAGTTAGAATCAGAGAGTATTGACAGGAGACAGAGAGAGGAGTGCTTTCCCTCAAAGCAAAGCCAAATTCATCAAAGGCTTAGAGCATCTCCATTTGTTTAAATGTATCCCTAAGTGTGGGAAGAAGCAGGTGATCTACTGGGCTGCTCTGAGGAATACCTTGACAACAGGTAAGAAGAATACTCTCTAAAACTTAAGAATTAGTCCAATGGACACATGTATACCTCTCTTCTTCTGAGCTTCTACAACTCCACAAGATAGCGTCAGGAGTACAAGATAGAGTCAGGAGCACCTTCCTGTGTGTGCCAGTCTTCTCTGGGCTTTAGGATGGCCAACAAGAATTCCAACCTGTAGACTCAGCCACACTATTCCTCAGACGGTGAGAACCAAGCTTGGTATTCTAATCAGAGTTCCATCTTCACCAGAAGATGGGCTCTTGGAGCCACCTCTCAGTCCCCAAACCCTCATAACCATCTATTCACCTCTTCATCCAATCACCATTATGTGTACCATCCTTCCACAGCCGACTTTACTTGACTTTACCCTGATAAAATGCAAGCCCTGCCTTGAACCCCCAAAATATGACAAAAAATAGTTTCAAAGACATCTCCATAAACTTACCTTCTGAAAATTTAGTTAGCATCTTTATACCTAAATGGGGCTCCAAAACTCTGCCTAAAATTACCCTGTTCCTGAACCCCTGTCACTGGCTGAGAGTCTTCAACTGACATGTACAACCTGCAACCAAGATGCTGCCCTGAAGGGGAGGTCAGAGAGATTCACGACTGAGAATCTGACCCAATTTTGCTGGAGGAAGGGAGTCATGAGCCATAGAATATACACTGTAGAACATATGTTATCTCTAGAAGCTGAAAATGACTCTCAGTTTATAGCCAGCAAGGAGATAGGAACTCAGTCCTACAGCCACGTGAAACTGAATTATGTCAACAGCCTGAATGAGCTTGGAAGAGGATTCATTCCTTAGAGCCTCAAGAAAAAAATCACAGCCCTGCCAACACTTTGATTTCAGCCTTCAAAACCTACAGCAGAGAACCAGCTAAGCCACGCTGTGCAGACTTCTGATTTATAGAACTTCGTTGTTTAAAGCAACGAATTTGCCTCAGTTTCTGATTTACAGAACTTCGTCGTTTAAAGCTGCTTACTTTATGGTAATTTGCTACAGCAACACTAGGAAACTAATGCAATGGTGGTTCCAGTACTATTATCAAATTGCCTTATTTTCCTCTGCCCACCAGCCTACTGTTAGGAACTCAGGAAAGTGGAGTCACTCAGCTTTCAATAGACAACACTTTTACATGACGTTCCATCACTGAACTGTCATAATTTCTCTATGTATTTTGTCTTCCCCAGTAGAATGCAAGGTCTTCAAGGACAGGGACTACAAATGTCTTTTCATCCTTTTTTTTTTTCATTACCCAAGTAATATATATTGATTTTAGGAAACTTAGGAAAAAAGAGGTAAGTATAAAATTAAAACCATCCACAATTCAACAGCTAATCACACTGTTAACATTTTCATGTCATTCTATGCTTTTCTATGTACATGTAAATTTTTACATTTATAAATAAAATCATGCTGTACGTACTGGTTTGCAATTTATTTTTCCCTTAATAATGTTATGCATATATTGCATGCAATGGACATACTTCTACAGCATCATTTTTACTGACTCCACAGTGTCTCGGACCAGGCCAGGACTTCCCATTGTAACCTCTCTCATGGCCTTCCCATTATAACCTCTCTCATACCCTTACACTGCTCTCTTCAAAACACTTCCTATAGCTATAATTTGTGATTGTATGATGATTTTATTGATGTCTCCACAAAACTGTAATTCCCATGAGATTAAAAAAAAAAGTATGCTCATTTTGCTCAAGAGTATAATCTCAAGTGCATAACTCAAAGAATATGGCCAGGAAACTGAGTTCACAAATGAATGAATGAATGAATTTAACCAAACCCTTTTTTCAACCACTTAGGTTGCTTGTTATTTTAGTATTCGTAATAGTGGTCTGTAGGCACACAGCTGATTTTCAATAAATGTTTGCTGAGGGCTAAATAAAATAATAAACATAATTTTCAAAAATGGTGAAGGATAGTCACTCAGTAAACAGCAATATTATTTAACTCATCACGAGGAAGAGAAGTCCTAGTCACATAATGAAAAAATGTACAAGTACTTAGCTGATAAGAGGACCTTCCATGCAAATATTTTAGCATATTTTATCTGTATTTTTCTAGTTCTTTTTCAAAGAGGAACAGGTATGCACAGTCGATAAGATTCAATAACTCTTTAAAAAGTCTTCAAAAGAGGCATGTTTTACATGCTAACTAATTAAAGAATAATATTCTCCCTAAAATAGATGGTTATGTGGCATAGTATAGGCCCAGAAAGTTTTGCAATCATTTAAAGCATGAGCACAGTCTTCATATTGGTACAATCCCCTAAATAATACTCTGCATAAGTTAATATGTGATCGTGGGGTAGACTGAACCAGAGACACTAAAGATACAGGACTCCGACTTTAAAGAAGGTGATCACTGGCCACTAAAGTCCTATTCTGTGTATGTGTAGATATTATAAAAATGGAATTTCCTTAAAATAAGACCACTGTTTATTAAACAATCAATTATCTTACTTAAAAAAACCCTACTATCAATTTGAAGCTAAGTATTTTTCAGTAAATATTGAAAACATACAAATGGTAAAAACAAAACAAAACAAAAACGCAGTTCATCATCACAATTCATATTCTTTGACAGAGAAAGAAATAGACAAAATTGCCTTCAAATTCCTCAAAGCCTTCCTAGATTGTATAAGGGCTTTGGTTCCTTTCAAAGTTTTTTTAATGTGAATGGGGACTCATCAAGTTCCCCTAAAAATTTCTTTCATCTTTAAACGTTGGGAGGGAGAAACTCCCAAAGCAAAAAAGGTGGGAAACTGGAATTACCATACAGCTCACCAGATCTATTTTAGTGTATGATGCAAAGAGCACCGACTGGTCTATCTCCATCAAGTCACTCATGTTTCCTAGACTCAGTTTCTTCACCTGTAATATGATCTCAAGGATCGTTTTAGCACAAACATTTTAAGCTTTGAGTACCTTGCCAATGAGAACAATTAAGAGAAAGAAGTAAAACTCACACTCTGATTCCGTTTTTACTAGGTACTCTGGTAAAGATTATGCAGGAAATTGAAAAGAGCTCAAATAAAATGCACCCCCTATAGATTTTATTCATACATAGATGCTGTCATCCTCCGCAGACCTCTACTTCTTTACATCCTGTTAATACAGATTATCTGAAATTGGAGAGGCATTTTAGGGCAATGGAGACTTTATCAGTGATTGGGACTTTAAATGGCTTCCTTGGAAAAAAAGACAAAAAGATAAAAAAGAAAATTAGATTTGTGCAAAAATATATCTTTAAAACCTCTGTGGAAGAATTGATACTGATGTGTGAGATACACTGGGAAAACTTCTTGGAGTAACAAAGAAAGCAGACACTAAGCTCTGTGTTAGGACTGTTTGAAGAATGAGGGAAAAGTTCTAATAATGATATAATACTTATGTCAAAAAGATGAAGAGCAGTTCCTTACTTACTGTCACCCAGTTTTACAATGATGACCTATGCTTACTAAGAGCTACCACCACTTTGCCTTATCTTCTCCCATCTCAGGCACCCAGCACATGGGAGCATCTTTGATAGAAGCACAACACCCCTGCCCTCACCCCAATCTTCTCCCCAGAGGCAAACAAAGCTAGACCTTTTGTCCCTGCTCAGTCCACACACTCACTAATTCAGGCATCTTGCAACTAAATGGGACCGTCTCTGCTCTGTCCAAATTGATATGGAAGATAGCGAGCTTCCTCTCTGGCAATAATAACAATAATAGTAATAAGGCTGGGCGCAGTGGCGCACGCCTGTAATCCTAGCACTTTGGGAGGCCGAAGTGGGCAGATTGCTTGAGCTCAGGAGTTCGAGACCAGCCTGGGCAACATGGCGAAACCCAGTTTCTACTAAAAATACAAAAAAAAATTAGCCAGGCATGGTGGTGCATGCCTGTGGTCCCAGCTAACTCAGGAGGCTGAGGCAGGAGAATCGCTTGAACCCAGGAGGTGGAGGTTGCAGTGAACCAAGATCACGCCATTGCACTCCAGCCTGGGTGACAGAGAAAGACTCTGCCTCCAATAATAATAATAATAATAATAATAATAATAATAATAATTTTTTATCTAAAATTGACATATATACTCTAAGGCTACTTATATATTATAGACCTAAAGATTGTAGACAATCTAGAATGTGGCAGAAAAAGTATGTTTTTGGAATTCCCAATCAGAGTTCAAAATATATTACTACCACCCTGATCCCCACCATCAAAAAAATGGCAGCCATCAAGGAACAAAGGCCCTCAGTCCAACAGCCCTCAAGGAACTGTATGCTGCCAACAACCACAGGAGCTTAGAAGGGGAACCTCCCCTCATTGAGCCTCAGATGAAATCCCAGCCCTGACCAACAACTTAAGTGCAGCCTTATGGAAGACTATGGCTGAAGACCCAGGTAAGCCACATCCAGATTTCTGACCTACAGAAAGTGATCACAAATGTGTCTTGTTTTAAGCCATTAAGTTTACAGTAATACTGTTGCCTAGCAACTGCCAATTAATAGACAGATGAGAAACACACAATATAATTAGAGTGCAAACCGAAGGCAGTAGAATAACAAGTATAATATAGGAAAGTTCAGTTAAAGGAAAGCTCACTACAGATAAGGTTAGTTTTGAAACATTACATACAGAGGTTAGTTATGAGACGCGTCTTAAGTGTTTCAAGAATTCCGACTGGCAGAGGGTAGAAGGAACAGCAAAGAGGTAAGAATCAATTGAATGTCCCAGACAATAAGAACATCACACTGAGGAACAGTGGGAGGAGACTGAATAGGTGAAACGGGTCCAGATCACAATAGTCCTGAAAGGGCAGGGCTGAGTGGGCTCTTCTTTGATGCTATAAACACCACCAAAGGAAAGGCTCTTGAGGAGGGAAACGACAACATAAGAGCCCTATTTTAAAGAACTTAATCTTTATCACAGTATAAAGGATGGAGCAGATTAGAGATAAGACGACCAAGAATAGATATGCTAGCACAACAGTCTTCATGAGAGGCTAACAAACATGGGGAAAAAAGGTTCACACTCATTAATAATCAAAGTCATGCAAATTAAAACTATAAAACACCATTTTCTGGCTAAAAAAATTAGTAAATAATAAAAACTAATAATACTAGCAAAGATAAAGCAATCTCAAACACTGTTGGTGGGAATATAAATGGAACGGTCTTTATGGAAAGCCATTCAGCAATATGCATTAATAATTTTAAAATATACAAATCCTCAGACTCACTAATTTACTTCTTAAAACATATTCTAAAGAAATAAATTGATTTATCCATTCAACAAGCATTTAAATATGTGCCTACTATGCTCTAGGCAGTGAACTAGGATCTGAGACATAGCAGTGAATCCAATATATCTCATATCTTCTCTCTTGGCACTTAGAATACACATTTAACAAATAATCAAAAAATAAGTATATAATTACACATATTACAGGACACAATGAGAGTACTTTTGAATATTGGATTTAAATTATGAGAACAAAAAGACCTCTCTGGGAAGTGACATTTATGCTGAGAGCTGAAGGATGAGTAGAGTTTAGCCATGTGCAGACTGGAAGGAATTTTTTTTTCTGATGGAAGAAACAATATTCATGAAGGCAAGAAAGAGTTATAGTTGAGATTTTTAGAGGACTCATTTGTTGACTTTTTCAACAAATATGTATAAAGCTCCTAGTAAGACCAGCTACTGTACTAGCGGCTGACAGTAAAGTACGGGAGAAAGTGATCAAGGTTAGGCTGAAGTACTAGCAGACAGAACAGGTGTAAAAATACTATATAGCTACACAAGGGCCTACAGTTCATAAGGAAGCAAAGAAGTATGAGGAAATAAGTGTAAAGGAAGGAAACCAATGCATTTTCAGGAGAAAGAAGAGGATGGAATGAAGGTGACAAACACAAAGACTGCTGCTTTTCTGTCTCTTTTCAGATCGAAATATTATAGACTTATCTGAGAAAGGTAAAAAAAGAGAATGCTCATTTTTTTACAAAAACACTAATAGACAGAAATACTTAAGTAGGTTAGCACTAAAAAGGTCGTACAGTAAGAGAAGATGAAGTAGAAATCAAAAATAAATTTTAAACATGTGTACATGAATTAAGGAACAGCTACACTTGGGAAACTATTTTCCCTCTATATGAATGGCTCTTGACTATGCTAAACATTCAGGGAATAGTGACCACTTTTTCAGAATAATAAGTATCCTCTCTTGGAAGAGGCCGAAGGGCACATAGAATAATCCAAGTATTTGCAGTCTGCTCCACTGAACAGATGAATCACCACAAGGTTAAATATGAAGAGTGGCATTTACACAAACTTTATGGTGAGAACAGGCTTGGAGTCACAGCAAGTTATGAAAGGAGCCATAAAAATGATTCCAATCCCATGTAAGCAGAAGACCTGAGGGAGCAGATCCCTTTTCTTCTTATCTCCTCAATTATCTAAATTGTAATTTTTATATTTCATACATGTCAGCAGCATTAAAGAATTAAATAATATTTTACAGAGTAGATGCTATCTAGAAAAAAATAGTACTGTGGAACTCTAATATATTTGCAACTTCTATGAGTCTAAATTTATTTCAAAATAAAAATAAACAAAAAAATGGTAGTCTTGCTACAAGAAATAACATACAGTCTAAAATTTGCATTGGTTTCATGAAGCAATCATAAAGAAGAAGAAATGTAACAATTCTTCAAATTGCTAAGAGTCCAACTTTCACTTCTCTCAATGGATGCAGGTACATATCAAGAGAAAAACTCATCTTCTGGGCTGGATATTCTACAGCCCACCAGACATGTGACTTCGGGAAAATTACTTCAATCTTCCAAGCCTCTGTTTCACCTACTTCACAGGGTGGTATCACATGCTAGTTGACTTTGGGATGCTATACAAACACTCATTGTTGTTATTTACAATTTTGTTTATTTAAACTGCATTATCTGGCCGGGCGCGGTGGCTCATGCTTGTAATCCCAGCACTTTGGGAGGCCGAGGCGGGCGGATCACAAGGTCAGGAGATCGAGACCACAGTGAAACCCCGTCTCTACTAAAAATACAAAAAAAAATTAGCCGGGCGTGGTGGCGGGCGCCTGTAGTCCCAGCTACTCGGAGAGGCTGAGGCAGGAGAATGGCGTGAACCCGGGAGGCGGAGCTTGCAGCGAGCCGAGATTGCGTCACTGCACTCCAGCCTGGGCGACAGAGCAAGACTCCCTCTCAAAAAAAAAAAAAAAAAAAAAAAAAAACTGCATTATCTTATCTTCATTAATGGGAGGAATAATGCTGAGAAATTATTTGGATTTCTTCAGGGTTGTGACATTATCAGATTAATCTTATACTTCCCACTAGGGGCCCAGATTTAATTGACAGATTTATATAATAATAAATACAGTTATTACATACTACCTTCCTGGAAAATGCTTTATAATAGACCTATAACCTTAAAAATGATACCTGCTTAGCCTTTTCCTATAAAGTGCATTAACTGGATTAGTTAGCCTACTACCTTAAAATTAGTTTTATTAATTCTGAAGAACAAGTTAGATACTTAAAATGCCTAATAAGGTTTCATGGGGCATAAATATATAGTCTGTACAAATATATTAGCACCATACATAAAATATGCTAGATGAAATCTATTTTCCCCACAGGTATTAAAAACAAAATGATAGCTCTTTTGAAGAAAAAGTCAATTAAATCAGGAATTTCATGAAATCTAAAAGATGAATATTGAGAACCCAAAGCAAATTTTAAAGTCTGACAAAATGTATCTTTTACAAAGTTGGAAACTGATGTATACTTATAAATGATACAACATAAAATATTTTTTATAATGTTAATATTTCAAAATCCATTATCATCCCTCTCTCTCCCATTAAGTATAATCTTAGAGGAAAAAATGTTACAGGGTTAAAACTAGTGTACAACTTAAAGGCTAACGAAAAAAAAAAGAGTAAAAGAATAACCTTTTCAAATCAAGCCTTTACCCATTAACATGGGTAAAGGTAGCCCATTTTAACATGGTAGCTAATTCTGTTTCCTGAAGAATGTATTTGTAGACCAAAAAGAAGAATCATTCAAGGGTTCAGTGAAAAAAAATCAAACACACCAACAGAAGTCACATAAAAATAATATTTGGTAAGATATTATCTTTAAAACAGTAAGAACAGCAGGATTTTCTCTGTGCCTCTTTCAAAGTTTCCATGTGTTCATCATTCAGCAAGTCTACTCACTTCCGCTGGGTGTGGTCCATGCCACTGTTTGGTATTGCTTCCAACTTTGTATTTTTCTGCCCACAGATATTTCCATAGCTGTCGTATCCTGACACTAGTCTTGCTGCTGCACCTGTTGCTATTGAAAAGCCACAAATAAATCCCTAGGAAAGAAACAGAAAAAAACATACAAATAAACCATTTCAATAGCCAACAGTCACTAGTTGATACGATAATGAGCTTCTTTTGTCTGCTGAAGGGAACAAAGAGCTATCTTTCCTTACTGCAAACACTATTCCACTGTTTTCCTTGGATTGCACATAAGCAGTACAAAGAAGTCCATAGGGAAACACTATTTACTACCATAACAAAACAAATCCCAAACTTTACATCATGAGGTCAACTTTGAATTTTATAATAATAATAGTAATAATAGCAGCTCCCCTATACAGAATATCTGCTCTGTGCCAGTCCGTGTACTCTTAATAGGTGCTTGTAGTACATTATCTCTAATCCTCATGATGAAGAAACTGAGGCCTAGAGACATTAAACAAGTTATCCAAGGCCATCAAAGCTAGTAAAGATCAGAGCATAGAATCAAACCCAGTTTCCCTCATTCTTTAGTTTCATTTGGTTGTAAAGGGGTTCCGTTAAGTGAACATCAGCAAAGGATGAAAGAAAAAAATTCAAAGAAAAATAGGAACGTGGGTTTTGAATCATTATCGCTTCAGTGCACCCAATACTTCTGTTTCCTTCCTGCAATAAAGCTATATACAAGTCAAAGAATTACATCGTGAAGCACTGCCATGCTCTTCATATTGAAGACTGGAGGAGAGTAAGGCACTGGCTTTGTATACTGCAAAGGTCACTTCATTTCATGGGAATATGCTTCATCACAGTACTAAAGGCAAATGGTAGATACTTCAGAAGCACATCATGCCTTGCTAAGTCAAGCATGCACTGACTAAAACAAAGCAATAAAAGCCTACGCTTGACAGCAAGCTACTAGCCAGAAGAACAGAAAGTGAATCACTACTGATAAATTGATTGTATTGGGGGGAAAGACTGAGGTTAAGAACTATTCTTTCAACCTGATCATTAAAAGGTTACGTTTTTATTATCTTTAGTAAACTGGCTAAGAAGGCAGAGACTATCATTATTTAATTAATCACAGCCAAGTATCATGAGTAGTACTTATGTAAATAGCCCTGCTAGATCCAAGGCCTACAGTGGAAAATACTATACTCATGCAATTCCTCAGAGAAAAGTATTTTCCCTTTAAATATTCTGTTTTCTAAATAAGCCATGTACTTTCATTGTGCAGGTAAGGGAGCTACAAGGAAAGAATAGAGAGCATAGCTACAGTCAGTAGAAACTTCTTGAAGCTATACTTCATAAAAAAGTAGACTGAGAGTAGGGACTAGCCCTGATTTGCTACTCACTAGCTTCAACTTTCTGTCTCAATTTACTCATCTGTAAAATTGAGATAATTGTAGCTTATTGGGCTATTGTGAGGATTAAATGATGTAATCCAGTAAAGTGGTAAAAAACCTGCCTGGCATATAGTAAGAGCTCAATAAAGTCTTAGCTATTAGAGTTGTTAGCTACTATTATTAGAAATGAGAATATGCTATAAGGGAAAGATGGTGGGCTTTGGGGTCAGAAAAGCCTGCGTTATCAATGGAATACTGATGACATTTTCTTCTTGGGTGACCTTGGACAAACTTACTTAATTCTGTGCCTCAGTTTGCCATCTATAAGCTAAAGTTAAAATCACTTACCACAAAGGGTGCTGTGAGAATTACATGAAATAATACATGTTACATGTAAAGTGCATGTCTCAATACATGTTAGTCTCCTTCTGCCTCCAAGCAGCACAAACTGCTAGCAGTAGGGTTAGACACAGCTGGTCAGTACTTACTCATTCACACTCACCCTGTTGCCCCTCTCCCCCTCTCCTGACTCCTCCAAGGACACTGTAGGGCAATCAAACCCACCTCAGAACTTCAACCCAATACTAAGACATGGAAAAAAAATATTTAATCCTCTGCATACATATTTGCATATTTACATGTGTGAATCAGCATGCCATTTTAAGCATATCTTTGAATTCCAAATTAGGAAGCCCTGTGCTGAGTAAAAAGTAGAAAAGGAGGTTAAGTATTAGGAGGTTTAATAGCTAACCTTTCCAACACATTTTTTTTTTTTTAAGATGGAGTCTAGCTCTGTTACCTGGGCTGGAATACAGTGGCGTGATCTCGGCTCACTGCAACCTCTGCCTTCCAGGTTCAAGTGATTCTCCTGCATCAGACTCCTGAGCAGCTGGGACAACAGGCATGCACCACCACATGCAGCTAATTTTTGTATCTTTAGTAGAGACAGGGTTTCACCATATTGGCCAAGCTGGTCTCGAACTCCTGATCTCAAGTGATCCATCTGTCTTGGCCTCCCAAAGTGCTGGGATTACATGCGTGAGCCACCGCACGTGGCCTCCAACACATGTTTTAACAAGAAGACTCAGATTAATGGTAAGGGAATGGACTTCGTATTCAGAAGACCTGGATTCAAACCCTCACTCTGCCAATTACTATCTGTGTAATTTTGATCTAATTACATACTTAGACTCTGTTCCCTCCTTATCTCTAATACAGAGTAATACCATCTATTTCACAGCCTAATGATGAGAACTAAATGAAATAATGCATATCCAATCCCTAGCTGAATGTCTGGTACATGGCAGGTGATCAATAAATGGTAGCTGTTAGTGGTGAATTTGAATGGGAAAGTCAGACTGAAGAGGTTAACAACAGTAATTGGACACTAACAAAAACCCCTTTGGTTCTCTATTTTAGAACAAAAATTTCTAGGGGGAACAGTGAGAATGTCAGTAATTTTCTTACCGTACAAAAATATTTTCAGACCACAATTATAATCTTCTTTCACTACTAATCTAAAATAGCAAAGTTGTTACATAATTAAAAGGTTATGTTCTTCTTTTACTTTTTATAGGAATTTTCTTCTTATGTTTGATAAGTACATTGTGTTACAGATTCCTTTAAGCGGTTTCTGATTTCCTTTTCTGACTATTTTTAACAGTACTGTTGGACATGTGGGTTTTTTTCTTTATCATCATAAGCCACTTCACAACCCTCTCGGATATAGGCAGGGGTATAAATTGTAAATGTTACATATATATGCTAAAATGGGACACTGACATATTTTCACATAGGCCACTTAAACTTCTTAGCAGCTTCCAGAAGCATTAGAGAGGGTAGGAAGCTGCCAGGGGTGGGGGGTGAGCAAGGAGAATAATAAGCTAATAAGATGGGAAGAAACCATGACTATTATCCTAGGGACTTCTCATATGGTACAAGCACTGACAATGGGGAACTAGGCCAAATATAATTAAAAATACAATCTCCTTAAAAAGAAAAATTCTAAAATCCAAATGTGGGAAGCAATATGGTTTCAGAAAGGAAAAAATGTGGCACATGAAATTAAAGTGGGGTGAGAGAAACTTTACAGAATACACTCAATAATTTAATGGTTCAGCAGAGAGAGAGGGAAAAGGCATTCAAAAGAAGGAAAAATCACATTAATGAAGCAAATGATAAGGGGATAAGGAAGGCTTTCATAAGCATGGAGTAGGAAGCAATCTTAGAGAGAAAGTAAGACTATTAGCAAGGAAGAAAACCATGGCTAAAATGTTCAAATGACTGAGCTATGGAAGTGCTTTCAGCACTGCTATTTTAAGAGAGAGAAGAGGAACAGACAAATTTATTCACAAATAGGAGGTGACTCAAATCAGATGAAGGCATACAGGGATGGTGGGTCAGAGGCATGACCTGGCAACTCATAAGTACCGACTGCCTAAGTGGGAGAAAGACAATTTGCTCATTAATGAACTGTGCTCATTTCCCTTCATATCACAAGGTCTAGTTGTACCTAAGTAAGGGCTTTTGCTTAGTTTTATTTGCTATTAGTAAAAAAAAAAACAGGACACACTTTTATTTCACAAGCATGTTTGAATTTTACACATAGAGCTTTTACTAAGTAACTGAGCAAAGCAGAAGGGCTAAATTTAGTTTTGAAAAAAATGGTCAATAAAAACATGTATAGAGTGGGTGGGAGATGGTGTATGAATATGGCAAAATGTTTCAAAATAAAAAGATAGGGAAAAAAGGAGTTCTGCTTAAAGCCCTCTCCTCTGGAATTAATGAAAACATATATTGACTCTCTTTTTCTCAGATACCACCTCCTTCACTTCACCTCTATAAAGCCCGTATCTCATCAGTGCTTGGGCTTGAGCTCATAATAACTGATTTGTAAAATCTTGGAACATTTGCCTTCTGTTTCTCCTCTTTTGAGAGCCTTAAGATATGGAGGGCTATTAGGACCCAGCAGATAGGGCAGGATTAGTATCCTGCCCTAGAAAAGGCCTGATGCAGAGTGAATATTTATGTAAACAAATGAAACAAAATTAATTATAAACTTGTATCAATCTGTCAGATTTCCACTCTTTTAAAAAAATGTAATAGGATGGCTCTCTCTAAGAATGAGGAAAGAAGAAGGAAAAAAAAAAACAATGAGGCCAGGAGCAGTGGTTCATGCCTGTAATTCCAGCACTTTGGGAGGCTGAGGTGGGAGAAATACTTGAGGCCAGGAGTTCGAGACCAGCTTGGGCAACATAGTGAGACCCTGTCTCTACAAAAATAAAAATATTAGCCAGGCGTGGTGGTACATGCCTGTAGTACCAGCTACTCAGGAGGCTGAGGCAGGAGGATTGCTGGAACCCAGGAGTTCAAGACTGCAGTGAGCCATGATCATGCTACTGTACTCCAGCCTGGGCAATAGAGTGAGACCTTGACTTTGGGGAAAAAAAAAAAAAAAAGAATGATAGAAAGTCTAGGGAATAACTACTCAATAAGCATTTATTGAGCACATACAAATGCAAGGTTTACCCTAAAAGAACTGAAATGTTCTCAAGAGGGAAGAAAATAAAGGGTATGAGGGAGTGAAATCATAGGTTCAATTTCATGGGCAGCTAGAACAATGAAAAGAACACAGACAAAGAAGACCGGAAACTGACCCTCACTTTGCCATGAACACTCCTTACCATCATGAGCAAGTAACTTTTTATTCCCTGAGCCTCAGTTTCCTTATCATCACAAGGATAGAATTAGATGGATCTCTAAAGCCCTTCCTCTTCAAAACTATTACGATTCTAAGGGAAAGCAGACACAGAGTACAATTTTTAAGAGTATACTTGCAGGGAGAAGTTCACACCCGTTTGGTTTACTACAGTGACTGAGAATAAATAAAGCAAAAGCAGATTAAAAACAAATGAATTTAACTGAACTACATACTTAAAAATGGTTAAAATGGTAAATATTATGTTAGGTACATTAATAGGTAATTATCACAATATTAAAGAAAGGAAACAGACTTAATAGAAAGTGGAAAGTCATTTGGATCAGGTAACCTTATGGTAATTTTTGGCACGTTGTTGTTCTTATTTCTGTGATCCCAGCAAAGAACAGCCCATCAAACAGGTGACTAAATACTGCAGTGAATCTCTCACTCTGTTCTGCATGCTCAACAATAGTTAATGAGGTAGAAACATCATGCCCTGGGAAGTAAACCAATGCTATAAAATAGAAAAGGTCCTTCCTTGAAAGCAGTCTGACTATAAGATGATGTCCCCTAAATCCAACTCTAGTCCAGATCATTCTCCAAGATTCCAACTTTGCATTTCCAACTGCTTCTCCTTACTCACAAATTCTACATGTCCACAACTCATTTTCTCATTCCACACTTCCCTTTCCTCCATATACTCTATCTCCATTGGTGGCACCACTTATCTACTAGATGGCACACACAAGATACGAAGTGGAAGACTGCAGTCTCCTTTCTCCATGCTTCTGCCCCTCACCCTAGCTTCCTAACACCACACTAGAGGAAGAGGTGATGCCAAGCGATTTGGTCAGAGCCTGAGATACTGATGAGACCACGTTTCACTGGCAAGCAAGGTTACTGTGTCCTACAGGTACGTGTTCTGAACAACTTTTTCTGTTGTCCTCAATTCCAGGCAAGAGTGGGGTCTACCTCTTGAGGTCTCCCCTTCTCCCTCTTCTCTTCTGGGTTCAGTGCTGCCACTATGTAATCTTAGACAGTTATTGAGCTTATCTCTATGCCTCTGTTTCCTTCTCTGCAAAATGGGAATGTGACAACAACAGTGTATATGTCCTTGAGCAGGTGTGGGAATTAAATGAGTTTCTATATGTCAAGTGCTAAGAACAGTGTCTAGCTCATAGTAAGCAGCAATAACTACTAGGGTAAGTAAGTTCTAGGGGGTCTCTGTATCTTCTATTTTCCATGGTAAGCACTCTTGTTAGGGCCATCCAGCCTCCTCCCTTCTTGCCTTTTTGTGGTAAGCTGATCTGGGCAGAGTTCATCCAGGTAGATCTCCATTCTCTCTTCTTCTCCTTTTCTGACAAATACCTCTCCTTGACACAGAATGAAGTCAGACCATCCTAGATGGGAAGGAACTTTAGCCTTTTGGGCCCAAGCTTCATTCCACAAGTTATTTTTACCAGGGAGTACCTTATTGGGCGTAATCAGGTATCTACTAATAAAGTGGTGCTTTATTTATCCATCCCACTCTTGTTTCCTGATGTGTACAGAAACCGTGGTTGAGAACCCAGGAGGAGGTGGGGTGGGATTTGAGCTGAGAAACCTATCCTGAACCCCTAACACAAGAACCTCTTAGTCATCCTTTATCTGTCTCTCACTTGTCTGCAACACTGATAACACCATTGATAAATGTTATGGATCCTAATTCTTCAATCTCTCTCTTCCTCTCCTTTAGCACTAGTTTATTTCAGGTTTTTCACCTCTTATCTGGACCATTACATCAGCCTCCAGAGTGATCTGCCTGAAACCTCTTTCCACCTTCCAAGCCATCTTTAACATTAGCTGCCAGCGCCATCTTTCTAAACCCACTCATATCACTTCTGGCTCAATACTTTTCAGTGGTCTATCTGTGCCTATAATGGAGGGTCTCAACTTTGGCTGAACATCAGGTTTGCAGAGATTATATGCAAATCACTGAGGTAGGGCTGAGGAATTAGGTTTTTTTTTTGTTTTTTGTTTTTTGTTTTTTCTCAGAAAAGATCCCAGCTAATTCTAGGCTGGGCACAGTGGCTCACACCTGTAATTCTAGCACTTTGGGAGGCTGAGGCATGCAGATCACTTGAGATTAGGAGTTCGAGACCACCTGGCCAACAGGGTGAAACTCCATCTCTACTGAAAATGCAAAAATTAACCAAGAGTGGTGCTGGGTGCCTGTAATCTCAGCTACTCAGGAGGCCCAGGCAGGAAAATCGCTTGAACCTGGGAGGCAGAGGTTGCAGTGAGCCAAGATCGCAACCTGCACTCTAGCCTGAATGACAGAGCAAGACTCTATCTCAAAAAAAAAAAAAAAGAAAAAAAGAAGAGATCCCAGCTAATTCCAATGTACAGCTAGGGCTAAAAACCCCTTGTTTACTACCTTAATGAAATATACAAATTTATATTTGTACATTTATACAAATGTGCAATGTTACAAGTAATTTTTTGGAGCAGAGTTAAGTATATGCCCAGTAATTCCAAAATAGTGATGAAAGTTCAAATGTAGAAGATAGCACTTAAGAAGGCTGATAGCAACTTGCTTTGAAAAACGCTCCAAGTTCTAGATAACTCAAGCATTAGAAAAACCTTGAAACTAAGGGAAGAAATAAAAGAGAAGTACAAATATTGATGAAGAGATGAACATGTATAAGATTTAATGGTAGAGATGAGTGAAAGATGACAAGATCTTAGAATACTTAAGAACTAGACCATAAGTATCAAAAAATGAGCAAAAAACTGCAAATAAAGTCAGAGAATAAAGGTATGGTTTGAGTGTCAGGCTGCAAGATTACTAAGAGGAAATAATCTGTAAGAGAAGCAGACAGCTGGGCCACTCGATTAAAAGGACATAGCCAGAAAGTTCCAGTTCCTATTCTATCTTCGCCACTTATTTTCAACAGTATATTCTTAGACAAGCTAATATTTAACCTTGCTATACTTTGTCTATAAGCAGGGGATAAAACCTATTTCATTGAAAAAAATTAAAAAGGTACATACCGATCTATATATATATACACACACACTAAAGTGTTGAGCATAGATTAATGCCCAACAAATGTTTGTTAAATGTTTATTTTAAAAGTACTATAGAATGAAATCCAAAGAGGGAGAAATCTTCTAAAAATCGTTTAAAACAAATACTCAGAAACCAAAAAATGCTGAATCTCTGTTGTGCCAGGGAATAGAACTTTGAGATTTCTTATTTCCACTTGGCAAAATACGGTGTTAGCTCAATTCCATGAAGGTAATCCGTTAAAAGAATCATTCGAAAACAAATAATACTATGCCAACATTTAAAAGTACACACAGTGGGTCTTAATTACAATCATACTGAAATCAACATTATATTAATTACCATTGCATTAAAATGTTTCAGTAAACAAATAACTCCTTAGTCTCAAGTCACTCCCAAATCAGCCTATTAACATTAATGACTGCACTTTCCTGACCTATTTTAGCACAGAAAATCCAAAGCACCTCGGGTGGCATGGTATATGTTTTTGTAAACAATTTTGAAAGGTCAGCTGCTATTTGTCCCAGGGTTACATTCAGGGAGTGGGGAAAGGCTGTGGACTAATTCTGTTATCAAAGAATCTTTCTATGGCAGGGTGCGGTGGCTCACGCCTGTAATCCCAGCACTTTGGGAGGCCGAGATGGGTGAATCACCTGAGGTTGGCAGTTTGAGATCAGCCTGGCCAACACAGTGAAATCCCATCTAAAAATTCAAAATTAGCTGGACGTGGTGGTACATGCCTGTAATCCCAGCTACTTCGGAGGCTGAGTCAGGAGAATCACTTGAACTTGGAAGGTGGAGGTTGCAGTGGGCCGAGATCGCACCATGCACTGCAGCCTGGGCAACAAGAGCGAAATTCCGTCTCAAAAAAAAAAAAAGAAATTTTTTTTCTCCACACGCTGCATAAACATTCATGCATGTTATATTTCAGCTGCCATTCCATTAAACTAAGTAAACTTTTGAGCAGTATCTTATAACTCATTAAGTTAGGAGATGGGTATTTTGAACTTTCCTAAATATCCTAAATTTGGTGAAACTGTGCTTTTATCTTTAAAATAAACACTCCTTATTTTACTGGATTTATCATATCTCATTAAAATGTATTGCTTATTTTCCTTTTCTCAGAGGCAGAACTGGTACCTACAATTGTGCCTATTAGCCAAGATTACAGTTGTTCTGTGATTCACAAATGGCGCTGGCCTGGTGGGCAGTCAGAGGAGACAAAGAGCAAGATTTTCCTAAAGAAATTCTATAAAAGGTATAGTAAGAAGGGGGTTAAAAATACACATGAGTAAGAACAAGGCTGCCTGAGGTAGCGTAATTGCATTTTGAATTGTAGAAGACTAAGAAAGAGACAGCAATAATGTATCTGCAGAGTCCCCTTGAGGAAGAGGAAATGGGGTGTTAGAAAACAGCATTGACCTGGAAGTGAACAGACCTGGACTCTGTTCTCAGCTCTGTCATGAACTAGCAGTGTGGCCTTGGGATAGTAATTTCCATCTCTGAGTGTGATGTTTTAATCTGTAAAATAAGGGCGATGGACTAGATGAGGATTTCCATGTCCTTTCTACTTCTAAATATCAGACTGCTTTAAAAATAGCAGTTTTCTATCTTTTTTCCAGCCTAGCACACTGGCAGGGACTCTAATGCCACTGAAGTCTGTGTCAGAAACTCTTGTAGGGCAGAGTGGGTATGCAATTGAATGTGCACATCCTTAATACCTTGTACCAGCAACTCTGCTCCTCTATTCTCTGTACCCACTGGAAAATCACCAGGTCCCTTGATCTCTAATCGAAAGATGCCACTCATTACAGTAGACACAGCAGGCAGCAGGGGCCATTGGAAAACCACCAGGTCCCT
The DNA here is from genome assembly GCF_006542625.1 of Nomascus leucogenys. Classification (NCBI taxonomy): domain Eukaryota; kingdom Metazoa; phylum Chordata; class Mammalia; order Primates; family Hylobatidae; genus Nomascus; species Nomascus leucogenys. The sequence continues at coordinate 29,282,786 of NC_044381.1, forward strand.
TCATCTCCAATCGAAAGATGCCACTCATTACAGTAGACACACAAGGCAGCAGGGGCCTAGCATGGGCAGAAGAAGGAGCAATGAGCAACCAGCCTCCCATCTAGGAAGAACTGTGGAACACCAAGTCCCTGAGAGGAAATGACTGCCCTAAAGATAACCAACAAGTTGGTGTGACTGGGTTGGGTGAATATGCAGGGCTTGTGACTCATGGTCACTGTTTTGCTCACCACTCCATCAAGATCAACATTCAGAGACTTACGACAAATGATTTGCTTTCTGAAATGGTCTACTGAATGGCATATGAGTCCCAGCTGCTCCTTAATTTGAGCTCAGTTTTCATGTAGAAAAACAAATCAATAGGGACACAAAATACCACTGAATTGTATAAGGACTGGTATATTCCACAACTGCCCTCATTAAACCAACTCCTCGTCATTCCCTTGGATCATGAGTCCAGTTTGGACCATCTGTGAGAGTTTCCTTACCATCCCAATGCAGAAGAGGATAAAGAGCAGCAGCCATGGTATGTCTGTGCAGCTACGGTCCTCCAGCGGCTTCCATTCTCGTTTGGAGCTCTAATTGGAAATACAAAATAAGAGAGTGTGAAATGTTAAGTTTAGTTAAAGTTAGAAGGGCACAAATACACCAGCTATAGCTAGAGCCCTTCTTTGCCAAACAAGTTTCTACTGAACCTTTAAGAAACAACTCAAATATTTGTCACCTTTTCTGTGACGTTTATGCTAACCCCCACAGCTAAAAACTCCACTGGCCCTACTCCCACCCCTCTTCCTGGCCAGGCCTGGTACTGAGTTCATCGCTTTTTTAGTCCCTATATTAGAGTTTTTTAGCAGGCTAAATTGTCATTCTTATTTGTTATGCTGTGTCCCAGCAGACTGTGAGTTTCATAAGGGAAGAGACCAGGCTTATTTCTCAGCATCTAACATGATGCCTGAGGGTTCATAATATGTACTCAGTGAGGGCTTTTTAAAAATGAATAAATAAATGAATACACTCTTCCAACTTCAGTCTTAATGCTAGCTTTTTCTTTGTGTGTCCAGATGTTAAACTTGAAAAAAAAAAGTTAGAATGTGCTGTTTATATATATGTTCTCATGTAGAAAAGATGCCCACCAAAATGGATTCCTATTCAGGCCGGGCCCCGTGGCTCACATCTGTAATCCCAGCACTTTGCGGTGCTGAGGCGGGCAGATCACCTGAGGTCAGCAGTTTGATACTGGCCTGGCCAACATGGCAGAACCCCGTCTCTACTAAAAATACAAACATTAGCCAGGCATGGTTGTGGTCTGTAATTCCAGCTACTCGGGAGGCTGAGGCAGGAGAACCGCTTGAATTCAAGAGGCGGAGGTTGCAGTGAGCCGAGATCGTGCCACTGCACTCCAGCCTGGGCAACAAGAGCAAAACTCCATCTCGAAAACAAAAAACAAACAAACAAAAAAAACGGGATTCCTATTCAGGGGTAGATTTTTCTAAGTCAAAAAAAAATTCAGTTTCTATAGACAGATCTGTGCAACTCCTAAACAATCCATGCATTTTCATTTTGTTCCTAGAAAATGTTAGTTTCTAGATCAAACACAGAGAATCCTGAACTACAGAACTAGCGGCATTCTAAAAGTTAACTTGCAAAGTATTGACTGGAATTCCAACTGCATTTTTTTTTTTCTTATTTCAATAGTCTTAAGATCTAGGGTCAGCTCGCAAATCCCTTTTAATGGAAATCTAACTGAAATAACCCCCCCTGAGCTTTCTAATGAACAAAAATCCCTGAGTCTCACACCTTCTCCTGGAAAAAGTAAGCAGCGAAGGGAGAAAGAAGGTATCCTTGGGAAACCTATGGGAAAGGTTCCTCTGAGAAGGTTCAGGCCTCCAGTGGCTTCCATGACAAGATCCAGGAAGCTATTTGGAAAAGGCTTGTCAGGAGGAAAGGGCATCAGCAGGAGGGAGCTGGAGATAAGGGAGCCGTCTAGTACAATTAGTATATAGAGAGTGCAACCAGGCTTAGTTCTCTCTCCCTCTAAAACCATAGTGTTGAACTACGTATCCTTTGATAACCTGATGAAAACTACAGATTCTTTTCTTAATATGTAAGCATAGGCCAGGCACGGTGGCTCATGCCTGTAATCCCAGCACTTTGGGAGGCCGAGGCGGGTGGATCACCTGAGGTCGGGAGTTCGAGACCAGTCTGACCAACATGGAGAAACCCCGTCTCTACTAAAAATACAAAGTTAAACGGGTGTGGTGGTGCATGCCTGTAATCCCATCTACTTGGGAGGCTGGGGCAGGAGAATTGCTTGAACCCGGGAGGCGGAGGTTGTGGTGAGCCAAAATCATGCCATTGCACTCCAGCCTGCACAACAAGAGCACAACTGCATCTCAAAAACAAACAAACAAAAAAAGTAAGCATATATTCACATAATTTTCATAAGAATTTAGGGAATTCAAACCCCAGATTAAAAAACACAACTTTAAAATATCTGCCTATCAACAATGAGGGCAGAGAATTGGAGATAAAACAGTTTCTTCCTAACCCCTAAAGTGTTAAACCAATGCTTTATTATTGCCTTACACTGTACAATTGTTATGAACAGAACAAAACAAAAAACACAACCAGTTAGCTTGTTCCCAAACACCCACACAGAAAACAAAAGAGCACTAGTTAGTCATGGAAAAAAACCTTACCCTAAGACTCTAACTAGCATTAAAAACCAAGAATGAGTAGGCAGTTTTTTTTTCCAGAGGAATGCAGTACTGTGGCATAATAGATGAAGGACTGGTTCTCTCCCTGGCTGTGTCATTAGTTAGCTACATGACTTTAGATAAATTGCTTCATATCTCTGGGTGGCAGAAAGGAGTTAGTCTGGATCTCTTAGGTTCCTTCCAACTCTAAAATCTATGATCAAGAATGCACTTTTGTGGAAACTTTGTTATGACTAAGAAAAACTGCAAAATAATTTGACATAATTCTCTGTATTAGTCATATAAGAATGCCTGTATTGTGGTCTGTATTTTGGAAGACAGTTGTTCACAGTGTGAATAAAGAATGTTTCTTTGTATTAAATAATTTCAGTCTTGAATAATACCCATTACAGTAAAACTGCTTCCAAACAGAGAATTTGGACACATCTTTGATATTCATTGTATTTACTCCATGGTAATTTATAAAGCAAAAGCTACTTTGAAATGCTGTATTTGTTTATCTTAACAAACAGCATGTATGGGGAGGGAAGAAAGGGAGAAGCCTCAGGTTGGTTGTGTAGTTTCTTTATCCCCAACTATTTTCTTAGTATTTTTACCTTAGACCAACATTCAGTTCATTAATGCCTAAATTTTCATCTATAACATACAGAGATAGTTCATTTTTGACCAGAAAAATACAAAGATTCAACATCTCAACCAGTCCATTCAACTTGCTGTGGGTCACTTCTGTGCCAAATACACAGAAATTCTTTCACTGGAAATGAGAAGTGGAGACAGGGTAGGAGTTACATATAAAAAATATTGACATATAAAAAATATGTATATATTACATATAAAAAATATTGTGGAAGAACAAAAGTGATCACCCTCACTTGGACAAAGGAACACTTAGCAGAGGAGGGGTGGCTTACTTCACAGGGCTGTTTTGAGAAGTAAATGTCAGCACCTGTCACACAGCATGCACTCAATTCTTGGTTATTATTATTGTTCATCAATACTTTTCAGTTAACCCTCTCTCTGTTACTAAAATATCCTTTTACCAAGTGGACCTTCCCATTAAAAAGGATATAAAGAATATTAAACTCTTTTTCCCTTATACTTACTAAAATTTTGACTTAATGGTGGCATATTTCATTTTAGCTGCCATTGTTAATGCCATCAGTTATTGATTACTATTAATCAGATATTAGACTCAAAGCTTTACAAACACTATGTCTTCTACATTCAAAACAGCTCATGTAAGTATTGTCTCTATTTCACAGATGAGGAAACTCAGGCTCAGAAGTTAAATAATCAGCCTAAGGTTTCACACCTGCACAATCAGTCTTTGTCCCTCCCCCAAGTCTGTGACTCCAAAGCCTATTCCAGTAAGACTATTTTTTATTTGCACTAGTTAGTAAAAAACAATAACCTCAATTAGTTTCTCCTCACATTGAAAAATTTGGGAGCCAACTCAATAATTTTAAATCCTGTTGGTACAGGGAAAGCAAGTGAGATGTGTTATGAGCCATGAAGTTTCTCAAGTGAGTCAGAAAACCCAAGAGCTGAAAATTTTTAATAATTCTTTAACAGATTTAACCAAGTGGCAACAGGATTTAATGCTGTTTCTTCCAATTAAAATTCTACATAGACCTAGCAAAAGTAAACTGTTTTGCAACAGCACTTTTTAAATGTGATTTTACCCCTTTCTCAGATTCTACATGAGATTAATACCAGGCTTTCAGTAAATGTTAGGTCTCTCCCCTTCGCAGGATCTTGCAGTTTAGGAACTAAATAGTACCAAAGTAATCATATAATCGAAGCCTTTAGTGAGAGTGATTGAAACCCAGAGAAGGGAAGGGGCTTGCCCAAGGGCATACATTTATATTATCTATGACCGCATTTGATTCCTAAAACAATTCTGTTAATTACTATATATATACTCCTGACTTTTCTATTTTATAGAATAGGAAAACAAAAATCAAAGAAAACAAGTGGAAAATCTATGTCTGAAACCTGAGTCCTCAAACTCTAGCAGAAAAACAGAAACTATCAGACAGGATCCAGGGATACTAAAAACAAACAAACAAACATGGTAACAAAGATGAAGAATGCCTTTCTCAGGCTCATCAGTGTACTAAACACAGGCAAGGAAAAAAATCAGTACACTCAAAGACAGGTTAACAGAAATTATCCAAACTGAAACACACACACACACACACACACACACACACACACACACACACAGAGAGAGACTCAAAATTTAAAAACCAGAACAGAGCATCCAAGAACTATAGGACAATAACAAATGATGTGACATATGTGTAATTGAAATCCAAGAAGAAGACAGAATGAGGCAGAGGAAATATTTGAAAAAAATGAATGCAAATTTTCCAAAAATAATGAAAGAAATCAAAGCACAGATCCAAGAAGTTCAGAGAATCCCAAGCAGAATAAATACACAAACACACACCCCCTACACCTATTATACTCAAACCCTTGAAAGCCAAAGTTACAAAGATCTTCTTGAAGGCAGCCAGAGGGGTAAAAAAAGACACATCACATACAGAAAAACAAAGATTACAGTAGTCTTCTTGTTAGAAACTATAAAAAGTAGAAAACCACAGAATGACATCTTTAAATGGATGAAAGGAAAACGAAAAAAAAAAAAAAAAAACTACCAACCCCAAATTCTATGCTGACAGAAGATATCTCTCAGACATGAACACTTTTCAAACCAAAAAACGTGACAATTTATTAGCCACAGACCTGAACTGTAAGAAATGTTAAGGAAAGTTCTTCAGGCACAAGGAATTGATACCAGACAAACTTGGAGGTACAAAAGAAAGATTTAAAAGACTTCCAAAAATGGCTAAAATGAAGGTTTGAGATTTTCCATAATAAAAAGTTTTTTAATGTTTAAAAATAAGTGTGTGAACATGTACAGGCTTTTTTTTGCACACATACACAAGGTTAATAATCTAGAAGGCAGAATTACAATTTCTAATACTACTACTGGAGAATTAAAGAACAATTCTAAGTCAGACCACAGCTGGCATATACCTCTTGTTTGTACATTTATATCCTTAAAGTTAGAGAGGAACAATGTGTAACACCTTCACATGCCTTCCTATATTTTGTACAGCATAGATATCTAATTTTTTAGCTTCCATGGTATCTCTTATAGAAGTCATAGTACTACTATATCTTAGACTCCACATTCACTATGAGCCCTAATAACTAAACCCAAGACCTTCTGGTGAATTTGATATGCTATAGTAAGGGTGTATTTTTTTTAGTAAATAAATCTGTAAAATGTTTTAATCTAAATTTCCACGCTATTGCAAATAAAGACACAGTTGTTGAATAAATGTATTTGTAGGTAATAGTAAAACACAGAGGTTTTGGTAACTGATATGTAATAAACAATTAGGTCAAATTAGCCATCACTGGAGGGATCAACAGTAATATGGCAGGCAGGGTGGGCCAAGGCCAGGGGGCCAATTAAGTAGGAAAAGGTCTGGCAATTATGCATCAAGTGCACAGAATCAGGCCAGGCAGGCAGGATTAGGAAGGTATCAAAAGATCAGATAAGCATTATCAACGATCCAGATTACATACAAAAAGAGTTAACTAGGTCTCAAATATGGAGGCAGGTAGGGTCCAAAACCCTGGAAGTCAGAAGACATCTGGGTAATATCTAAAGGCAAAGACTGAATATTCCTGCTCCCTTTTCATACTCTGCACTTACTGCCTGTATGACTTTATCCTAACTAAGACAGAAGTACAAAGCTTCTCAAAAGATTCTTATAAGTAATATAATAAGTGTACTACCTACTGCTATCCATCTGTCCTTCATACACCAGGTTTTAAAATAATGGAAAATGTGCTATAAAAAGGTTAAAGTCAATTATATGAAGTTGCTTGATTTTCAGAAAATATTCTTTTTTTTTGAGACAGGATCTTGCTCATTCACCCAGGCTGGAGTGCAGTGGCACAATCACGGTTCACTGTAGCCTTGATCTCCCAGGCTCAAGTGATCTTCCCGCCTTAGCCTTCTGAGTAGCTGGGACTACAGGCACACAACACCACGCTCCGTTATTTTTTTTTTTTTTTAAAACGGATTGGGTTTCACCATGTTGCCCAGGTTGGTCTCAAACTCCTGGATCAAGCTTTGGCTTCCCAAAGTGCTAGGATTATAGGCGTGAGCCACCACACCCAGCTTCGGAAAATATTCTTAAGCATTTCTTTGATTCTTCAAATAAATACTGGGCACCACATGAAATACTTGAGATGCAACAAGTAAGACAGCCCCTGAGCTCTAGTTTAAGTGGGAAAGAGACAAACCAAGTACTATGATAGCATGAGCTTTGCCAAGATAGAGACAGAAAAGGTACTGCAGGAATAGACATGGGGAACATTAAGGAAACGATTGTGAGAACTGTTGAAATTACCTCATAAACTTTTGCAGCTTATATTCTGAGGCAAACATTAAAATGATCTTTCAATGTCTAAAATAGAATGTGTTTTGTGCCCCCAAAACATTCTAAAAATTCTTGGTTGCTACCATGGGGAAATATTGACTACTAAATTAGAATTATTACACCCGGAAATGTTTAGTAGCAAACAGGACATTAAGTTGCTTTAAAAAAAAAAAAAATCAGCCATTTCTCACTTCATATCAAGATTTTTTTATACACTAAAGATTTTGTGGTTCCAGTTAGGAAGAGGCCTTTCAGCCTCAGAAATGACAAAAAATATCTTCCTTTGTTTTCTGACACTTATTGTGTACGGTTATATTTACTAAGCTACTGGAATAATATTTTCATGTAGATATCACTGGTGAGATTCCTACTAACAATGAGTTAAGTACTATCTGGTCACATATATCTAGAGGTGCTGCAACTTGGAATTTCTGACAGGCTAAAGGACTACATGCTCCTTTGGCATTTCCCTAGACTAAGCCAGAGAACTGCATTCTCTGACATTCAAAGTAACAATAAATAGCAGCCTGGGAGGCTGGTCCCAGGGAAGAGAAGTGGTATATGGGCAGGATTAAGCCTGCAAATAAATAAGAGACCAACCATTATAGATTCCAATACCATTTGGGCTGCCATTTCACAATTACAGCACCACTCATATTCTTGTATTTTTGTCTGATCAACTGGGAAGTATAAAAGTATTAACTACTAACAAAGTACTGAAGCTTAGAAATTTAAGCAAAATCAAGAGTATCCTTCTGACAAGGTTATCAACATATACTTGTGTTCTTACAGGTCACTAGTAAGGAGAGTTAAGCTGGCAGGCCAGGAATCCCATATAACCTGAAGCCTATACCTCATGACAAGCACAGGAATGCTATTCTTCCTGTGTGCCTAGATCTTTGCAGCACAGATCCATCACTGTGACTTTTCCCAGATTCTGATGAAAAGCCAACTACACCTGAGAAGGCCAAAGCAAGCTAAGATGTACTCTCATCAAGCACGGAGTCCAGAATGTGTCCTTGGGTTGAACTGGGTCATTTGTTGAGTAATCAACCCCTCCCCCAATTTTTTGTTTGAACATCACAGTCTCCACTTCCTGAGGTAGCCGACCATCTCCAAAACAGTCCCACAGTTCCAGCAGCTCTGCTGCAGTTTTCACTGTCCTAACTACTCCCTGACACACCTCAAAAGCCACTATAATAGTCACTGAATGCATCCATCTCCAAGGTCGCCGCTGCACAGATATTTGTGCTATTCAAGTGTGTATGTGGCAAACATTGGTCTGTGAAGACTTTATTTTGCTCCTGCCAGCTTTACACAGAAACCTCCAGTATTAAAGACAAATAGTTATACATTCAGAATCTTTAAAGCTCCCTCCAAGGACATACTGCTTCATTAAATTCCCCAATATGCTTTTATTTGCACAGAGTGGTAACAAAAAAATAAAAGAGCTGATGTATATCATTTTTGCCACAGTTTTCAATAGAGTGAGCAGACCTGATGAAGTTGAGTAGCAATAAACTATGGAGGCTCTAGCCTTCTGTTCCTAGCATCTGCAAATAAAATCTTGTAATAGGATTTTGAAAGACATTGCCTGTCCTTTGGGAAGGCTCTGTCAAGGATCTGGAGTGCATAACTACTTACGGTTACCATAAGTAATCTGTTTCATTTGCTAAGCCTGGTGATGGCAATTCATTATGGAAAGGTAAAACTAAAAGCATGATTTTAACAGACAGTTAAAGGTAATAAGATACACTGCATGGAAAGATACAGGATTCTGTGGCCAACTGCTTTTCTTAGTTCATGAACTTTATGCTAAATCACAAACATGCATCCATTTAAGGAGAAAGGGGCAAATGGCAACTAGAGCTGCTTTGTAAGTTAGGTATTTATATAGTGACAGAAAGATCACAGAGAGATAAATTGCCAATGACTTCATTCTGCCTCCAGTTCCCCTGAAAAATAATTGTGGGCCTGTTACAAAGATGTCTCTCTTGCATCAGACTTCTCAATGACTGTCCTTCTTGTATATGAACACATGATAATTACTGGGCAGAGGCCAAGTTAATCCTGCTCTGCAACATAGCTAATACATATTTTACCTCTATTATCAAAGAAACAATCAAAATTATACAGACAAACCTTGCCTGCAATCCTCAAACAGTATCTCTATCTTGTCTTTCTCCTGAATCAGTGGTAATCAACCTTTATAATTTAAAATTACTATTTAATTTTTTAAAATTATAGTTTTCATGGGCTTCATTTTTTTCCTATCACATCCTACAAGGGTCAGAATTTCTTCAGTACTTGATGATACCAAGGACAGACTGACAGACCAAAGCTCTACTTCGCACCTCCCATCTGCTACAGTATAGTCAGTTTCCAGACTGTTAATGGGTGTATTGACTTTTCTGGCTATGCTGTAACCATTTTTAAAAATTTCATGCATATGCAACATAAGATTCTTTTTTTTTTTTTTTTTTTTTTTTTGAGATGGAGTCTTGCTCTGTGCCCCAGGCTGGAGTGCAGTGGCGTGATCTCGGCTCACTGCAAGCTCCGCCTCCCGGGTTCACGCCATTCTCCTGCCTCAGCCTCCCGAGTAGCTGGGACTACAGGCGCCAGCCAACACACCCGGCTAATTTTTTGTATTTTTAGTAGAGACGGGGTTTCACTGTGTTAGCCAGGATGGTCTCGATCTCCTGACCTCGTGATCCGCCCGCCTCGGCCTCCCAAAGTGCTGGGATTACAGGCTTGAGCCACCGCGCCCGGCTGCAATATAAGATTCTTACTCCAATCTTGCTCTCTTTTCCATGATGGAACAGATAAAAATTGACTTATAGGCCAGGTGCGGTGGCTCACGCCTGTAATCCCAGCACTTTAGGAGGCCAAGGAGGGTGGATCACCTGAGGTCAGGAGTTCGAGACCAGCCTGGCCAACATGGTGAACCCCTGTCTCTACTAAAGATACAAAAAAATTCTCCAGGCATGGTGGTGGGCACCTGTAATCCCAGATACTCAGGAGGCTGAGGCAGGAGAATCACTTCAACCTGGGAGGCAGAGGTGGCAGTGAGTTGATATTGCACCATTGCATCCAGCCTGGGCAACAGAGCAAAACTCCATCTCAAAAAAAAAAAAAAAAAACACTGAGAACTGAATTATAATGACTTATACAGAAGTAACATAAAGATTGCACTGATCATAATATAGCAAATAGGTGGGCAGAATTTGGTAAACTTATGTTCTAAATCAAAATTAGGTATCTTTGCCAATTAAGATGTTTTTAGTTCACCACAGTCACGCACTGAAACAAATTATGTGTTCAGTTCTATGGCAGTGGCATAAAACTCTTAAGTGAACCAAATCCCTACCAGAGGAACCCATAAGGTGAACTAGGTTCCCCTCCTTTGTGTTTCTACAGCACACTATGTAAATACCATCACAGTAATTATCATTCCATATTATAATTATTTATGTTTTCCCAGTAGATGACCTTTTTGATGGTAGGTGTAATGTGTCTATTTTTTGTTTAACCCAGGGATTAACATTGTTTATAGAAAGCACTCAAATATTCTTCAAATGAAAACCTATTCCATGCAAAACAATGTGTACAGAAGCTTCCCCTAAACGGCTGCATATATAATGTTCAGTCTTCCCACTTTATTGTCTACTTGGGGACAGGGACTTGACTTTGTTAACTCCTATGTCCCCAACAGTTACCGCAGTTAGCACATAAATAGGCTCTCAGCACATTTATTTAGTGAATAAATAAACCAGGCTAGGTCTCTTACCATTGGAGTGGCATGATGTTAGAACAGACAGCCTTACTGCTTCTCTTGCATGAGATTTTTTACCCAAAAAGTATCTATTGCATCATAAGCAGATTCCTTTTCCCGCAGATATTATATGGCTGGCATTTCCCAAAGATGTTTGTTAATGGATTATATGAGAAACATTAATCCCATTTTAAATAAGTTTTGGAAATGCAGGTTAACGAAGTCCAGTCTTTCAAGCAGGATTTCTTTGAGCCTTTATTTTAAGATTCTCCAAAACATATTTGGTCACACACCCATTGGGGCAAGTGGTTGCAGACAATGCTGACCTCTCTCATTATATTTCTCGAAATCAGACAATAAGAGTTCATAGTTAGGATACTACTCCCACTGAAAAACTTTCAGAATGCTGATAACACTGGTTAAGAAACTGAAAGCAATGTAATTTGGTTAACCACTTTTAGAAAGTAATCTGGCAATACATTTCAGAAGCCCAAGGAAATAATCCAAAATATTAAAATAGGACCAGGCATGGTGGCTCATGCCTGCAGTCCTAGCACTTTGAGAGGCTGAGGCTAGAGGATCACTTAATCCCAGGGGTTTGGGACCAGCCTGGGCAACATAGTGAGACCTCGTCTCTATAAATAATTTAAAAATTAGCCAGGTGTGGTGGCACACACCTGTGGTCCTAGCTACTTGGGAGGCTGAGGTGGTAGAATCGTTTGAGCCCGGGCAGTGGAGGCTGCAGTGAGCCGTGATCACGCCACCGCACCCCGGCCTGGACGACAGAGCGAGACCCTGTCTCAAAACAAAAAACAAATAAAAAAACATTAAAATAGCTCCACATGTTCAATACAATGTTATTATGAGAGAAGAAACTACAAATTAACTATCTAATAATAGAAAATAAATCTACAACTGGGATATTAAACAGTCATAAAAATAATTATGAAGACTGTATAATACTATATAAAAACGATTATAATAAACAGTTGTGTTAGAAACATGGTTTGAAATTGTATCTATGCTCTGATTATACAAATATGCAAAGGAGAATATGCAAATATGTAAGCACTAGAAAGGGATGATGCAATTTTTAAGTAGTTTGATTTATAATGCATTTTTCCCATTCTGATTTCCATTAATGCTATTTAATTATGAAAGAAATAACATATATATATAATACATGCTCCCATTTATCCAGATTACGCTTTTTCTACTTCCTCATTATATCGCCTTTAAAAAGATACAGTATCACAACCACCAGAAAATGTTTAAGTCATTTTACCTAACACTTATTGATGGGAGATTAGAACACCTCAAACTTCCTTAGAAAGCTGTATGCTGAGAATGACCCAAGTAGGAGCAAGATTTCTCCTGAAGAATGCAGGAAAACTGGCAATTTAGAGAGGTAAACAGATGTGGAGAGGGAAAGGAACACAAACCTGGGCTTGAATTCTAGCTAGTCTTCTAAATAGTAGTATGATCAGCTGAACTGACCTCCCTACCTGCAAGGTAAGGACAACTACCCTACACCATGCATTGTTTTCAGGATAAATGATTTTAAGTTCCTAGGACTAGGCCCTAAATCATTGTTACGTCCTTTCCTAGTGGGATACAGGAAAATCTTCCCTATGAAGCATTAAAAAAAGTGAGTTCCCACAAATATTCATCTCAAACATCTTTAAGTTGTTCCCATACTGTACATATTATAAAATGTGTGTTTGAAAACTGAAAAACTAGTTGTAAGGGAAATACAACCAGAAGAAATGAATGAGTATACAGTTTTATAGGCAATTGTGTAAGAAACAAATTAATAGTAACTTTCAAATGACAATACAATGAGAAAAACTGAAATGCCTTTTTTATAGCTTAAATTTTCCACCCAGCTTTATTGAGGTATATAATTGAGTAGTAAAAAGTATATATATTTAAGGTGTACAACATGATGTTTTGATAAACATACAGACAGGGAGGTCTTAAAGTTTTAAAGGAAGTTGAAGGAAACTTCAATTCTGAAACCCGTAATCAACCAAACTATTAAAAATCCATTCATTCAATAAATAACTTATTATCATATGAAAGGAAGGGTGCTGAAGCTTAAGAGATTCAGCTACTTTACTTTCACCTTTCTGCTGTTCTCTTGCTAATTTACCTTCCTTATCTCTGGGTTCTACCTTTTCTGTCCTCCCTTTCATATTTTATTTTATTTATTTTTTAAAGACAGAATCCTGTTCTGTCACCCAGGCTGCAATGCAGTGACACGATCATAGCTCACTGCAGCCTCAAACTTCTGGGCTCAGGTAATCCTCCCACCTTAGCCTCCTGAGTAGTTAGGACTACAGGCATGCACTGCCATACCTGGCTGATATTGTTATTTTTTGTAGAGATGGAGTCGCGTTTATGTTGCCCAGGCTGGTCTCAAACTCTTGGACTTAAGTGATCCTCCTGCCCTGGCCTCCCAATGTGCTGGGTTACAGGCATGGGCCACTGTGCCTGGTTGTCCTCCCTTTTATAACACAACCCATTTGAGCTCGTAATTGAGGGTTGGCGAAATTATAGGAAAAGCTGCACATATTAAGGTAGAAAAAGATTATAGATCAATCAAAATTAAGACTGTTACCAAAATGTTTTATACAAGTACTTAAAGTGACTGGGTAACACTAAATCATAATACCATACAAAGAGACAGATTTAGCTAATATCGTTGAGCATATTCCATGTGCCAGACATTTTGCCTGCATTAACTCATTTATTCTTCAGAACAAGTGTTATGAGGTTGATGTTGTTATTATTCCCATTTTACTGATGAGGAATAAGGGGGTTAAGTAATATGCCCAAGTCAAATGGTCAGTACGTGCTACAGCAGGAATGTGAACCAGACAGTTGGGCCAGGACCCATGACACTTTGCTGTGCTCTGTTTACTGTGGTTAGCATATCCTGTGTAGACACTGTGGAATGAACTATGTGGAAAAAAGGAGGGAAAAGAGGAAAATGAGAGGCATAAGAATCGCAGCAAAAATATCGCAGTACATTCTACAGCTTATCTAAAAAAAAAAATTTTTGAGACAGGGTCTCACTCTGTCGCCCAGGCTGGAGTGCAGTGGTGCAATCTCGGCTCATTGCACCCTCTACCTCCCAGGTTCAAGTGATTCTCCCACCTCAGCCTCCCAAGTAGCTGGGACCATGGGCACATGCCACCATGTCTGGGTAATTTTTGTATTTTTAATAGAGATGGGGTTTCATCATGTTGGCCAGATGGGTGTCAGGCCTCTGAGCCCAAGCTAAGCCATCATATCCCCTGTGACCTGCACGTATACATCCAGATCACCTGACGCAACTGAAGATCCACAAAAGAAGTGAAAATAGCCTTAACTGATGACATTCCACCATTGTCATTTGTTTCTGCCCCACCCTAACTGATCAATGTACTTTGTAATCTTCTGCACCCTTAAAAGGGTTCTTTGCAATTCTCCCCATCCTTGAGAATGTACTTTATAAGATCCACCCCCTGCCCGCAAAACATTGCTCCTAACTCCACCACCTATCCCAAAACCTGTAAGAACCAATGATAACCTACCACCCTTTGCTGACTCTTTTCGGACTCAGCCCACCTGCACCCAGGTGAAATAAACAGCCTTGGCCGGGCGCGGTGGCTCACGCTTGTAATCCCAGCACTTTGGGAGGCTGAGGCGGGCGGATCACGAGGTCAGGAGATCAAGACCACGGTGAAACCCCGTCTCTACTAAAAATACAAAAAATTAGCCGGGCGTGGTGGTGGGCGCCTGTAGTCCCAGCTACTCGGAGAGGCTGAGGCAGAAGAATGGCGTGAACCCAGGAGGCGGAGCTTGCAGTGAGTCGAGATTGCGCCACTGCACTCCACCTGGGCGACAGAGCGAGACTCCGTCTCAAAAAAATAAATAAAAAATAAAAAATAAAAAATAAATAAATAAATAAACAGCCTTGTTGCTCACACAAAGCCTGTTTGGTGGTCTCTTCACACGGACGCGTGAGACAGTGGGTAAATTATTTTTTTTTTTTTTACATGGTTAACTTTTTCTTACAGGAAAATTATAGGTCAGAACCAAGAATAATATGTTATTAACATATTTTGTCTTTTGGTTTCAAAGGTAATTTCCAAATGTCCAAATATTACTCTTGATATTTGAAGAAAACACCTGCAGTGATATTTAACAGGTAGAAACAAACTGTTGTTTCCTCCTAGCCATCTGTAACTTCCACCTAAATTCTGTAAAACACTTGATTGTATTTCAAAAACAATAATACTTAAAGTGCCACTATTAAAAAAAATCACATACAATGCCCATCAACTGACGAGTGATTAAACACAATATGGTACATCCATGCCATAGAATATAATTTTGCAATAAAAAGGAATGAAGTAGTAATACATGCTACAACATGAATGAACCTTGAAAACATTCTAAGTTAAAGAAACCAGGCACAAAACCCATATATTATATAATTCAATTTATATGAAATACCCAGAATAGACAAATCTATAGAGACAGAAAGTGGGAGTTGAGAGGCAATGGGGAATGACTGCTAATGGGTATGGGGTTTCTTTTGAGGTGATAAAAATGTTCTAAAACTGATTGTGGCGGTGGCTATACAACTCTATGAACATACTAAAAATCATTTCGTATGGTATATGAATTATATCTCAATAAATTTGTTATATGTATAAAAGAAATCACATTAAAACACTTCAAGGCCGGGCGCGGTGGCTCACGCTTGTAATCCCAGCACTTTGGGAGGCCGAGGCAGGCGGATCACCAGGTCAGGAGATCGAGACCACAGTGAAACCCCGTCTCTACTAAAAATACAAAAAATTAGCCGGGCGCGGTGGCGGGCGCCTGTAGTCCCAGCTACTCGGAGAGGCTGAGGCAGGAGAATGGCGTGAACCTGGGAGGCGGAGCTTGCAGTGAGCCGAGACTGCGCCACTGCACTCCAGCCTGGGCGACAGAGCGAGACTCCGTCTCAAAAAAAAAAAAAAAAAAAAAAAAAACACTTCAAAGGGTCCACATTGGCCACTTCATCTGCAGAGTTCTGCTGACTTCATGACAGACTCCATATGAACACTTTTCATGCAGCTACCGCATCAGATATACGAGATGAAAGTGGAAGGTCTTTAAGGTAAAGACTTGGGTAATGATGAAATTTGATGAACAAAAGCATGTTTCTGAGAAATCAGAAGTTACTAGAATTACTAGATAAGCTGCTGACTTTCAATCCCTCTGTAGGCAACACAAGGGAAGAGGGTAAATAATGTTGCAGACAACTAAAATATAACATAAAATAGATCTGAGTTAGAAAAATCATCTTATAGAGACCAAAGGACTCACGTGACAAGGCAAAACCAGACTGCAGTATAAACACAGCTACAGAAAGATTGTACTTGTCAGGACCGGGTGCAGTGGCTCATGCCTATAACCCCAGCACTTTGGGAGGCTGATGTGGGAGGATTGCTTGAGCTCAGAGTTCAACACCAGCCTGGGCAACAAAGTGAGACCCCATCTCTTAAAAAAAAAAAAAAAAAAAAAAAAAAAAAAAAAAAAAAAAAAAAAAGACTGTATTTGTCAGAAAATAGGAAATGGATAGGGCAGGTAGATACATATACTATTTACTTAGCACCCATTAGGTGCCAGGATTTGTACCTGGGTAGTTATAGTGAAAAATAAAAGTGTGACAGATAAACCTTGATACTGCCCTTCCAGGCTGGGCGCGGTGGTTCACGCTTGTAATCCCAGCACTTTGGGAGGCTGAGGCGGGCAGATCACGAGGTCGCGAGATCGAGACCACGGTGAAACCCTGTCTCTACTAAAAATACAAAAAAATTAGCCGGGCGTGGTGGCGGGCGCCTGTAGTCCCAGCTACTCGGAGAGGCTGAGGCAGGAGAATAGCGTGAACCCGGGAGGCGGAGCTTGCAGTGAGCCGAGATTGCGCCACTGCACTCCAGCCTGGGCGACAGAGCAAGACTCCATCTCAAAAAAAGAAAAAAAAACAAAAAAGATACTGCCCTTCCAAACTGTGTTGGGGAAAGGGTACTAGAAGAGTGAACTCTGGCACCCAGCTTCTCATGCAGACGTGCTTTTATTGCTGAATAGACAATTCAGGCTACTGAACTAAGGCTGCACCGTGGGTCATCCAGCCTACTCCCGTTCCCTTCATCTGATTCCATGTCATCAGGCAACCTTCTGACTGTGCTCTTGCCTTCCATAGGTTGACAAGTAGAGTGCACAACATAACTAGAGAGCTATAGAAAAATAAAGCAATAGAGCAATGGAGCTTATTGCAATTACAGACAGTTGGGAAGAATATATACAGACTAAGCTGCTAACACTTGCTATCTCATAAGGTGGAATGAGAAAGGACTCATACATATTGGGATTGGATTTTTCAAAAAATAACCATACTACTTTTCTATTAAGAATAAATGTAATAGTTCTTAAATAATAATAATTTGGCTTTACTTTCATGCTTACCAAACTGACAAAAAATTTCTGGTCTGCCTGTCAGTTGATTCTTTAATAAATTAGCCTTCTGGGTTGATAGTTGCGTCTTATGATGTAGTTTTACATGAATTCTACATTAAGAGAAGAGTACACTTTAAATCTAGCAAAATTAAGTTCTAAGTCTCCAAAGACCCAGAGCTTTGTGGATTCGACACTTAGTAGAGCCTCTTCACAGCCATCAGCTGGCCTTCCTTGGTAAAACCTAAACCACACCAAGTACTTCCCATTCAAATTCCACAAGCAGAAAATATTAAAGAACTACAATTTAGACCGTTTCCAGAGAACTTCTCCTAGCATTTCAGTATAATTTACAAATAAGCAGCTCTTAGATCTGCAGGCTTGCCTTACTATCTTTGGATAAAACAAGGTTGTTTCTCCACAATCAACCAACCTTCAGCACCCTCTCCATGCCCGGAAATAGATCAGAACCATGGAGGAAGTCCTAGGAACATGAGAGTGCTGAGTTTAACCTGGCCTTACAATTTGGGTCCAAAGTCCAATTAAACTCCCACCTGTGGCCCAAGGTTTAAAATTAAAGGTTGAAGTACCCTGCAGCAGGGGCCACTGAATGTGCACTGGCATTTCAGCATCAGATAACCAGCTGACCTTCAGCTACCCCTAAGTATGACCAATGGGTTATCTCCAAGTGACTGCTGTATATGAAGATGATATATTGTCACAAAACCCCCAAATCCTCCTTCTTTGCAAATTCCAACTATTAAAAAATCAAGACCTGCCAGGCGCAGTGGCTCATGCCTGTAATCCCAGCACTTTGGGAGGCTGAGCGGGGGTGGATCATGAAGTCAGAGTTCAAGACCAGCCTGGCCAACATGGTGAAACCCCGTCTCTACTAAAAATACAAAAATTAGCTGGGCATGGTGGCACACGCCTGTAATCCTAGCTACTCAGGAGGCTGAGGCAGGAGAATTGGTTGAACCCAGGAGGCGGTGGTTGCAGTGAGCCGAGATCGCACCACTGCACTCCAGCCTGGCTGACAGAGCAAGACTCCATCTCAAAAAAAAAAAAAAAAAAAAAAAAATCAAGACCCAATCTATTATTAAGAAGGAAGTAGAGAAGAAAATAATACAGAGGACTCAAACATCAAATTGACAGTCTGATCAGTAAGACTATTGCAGTCCTTTCCAACTTTGACATTCAATGGTTCCATGATCAGCAAACATTCACAAGAAAACATATGGGCACACCAGAAGCTGAGCTTAGGAAAACCAGCTAAAGATCAAAAGTGATTAGACACACTCAAATAAGTGAGGGGGAACACTGAATCATCAAATTAATAGCTCTACAAATGAGAGATACTAAACTTGTTCTTAAAAAAAGGAACCAAGAAAAATGAATGCTAATAAGCCTAACATGAATAAGTAAATGCTCTAAAAACACAGGTATCTGTAAACCTGCACACCCAATGAGTCATTAAGACATCCCACTTGTAAAGCCAGGTCCCAAGCTCAGACAGACCTTGACTGGTTTGTATACAATTACAATTACGGCAATTCATCTTGCCCACCAGCCAGTCTTCTATGTGTCTGTTACAGCTACTTTTCTCACAGTGTAAAATTAATCTGTGTTAATCCCACAAAAGTAACTATTTTCTTCTCTCCTAAGTCTCTGTACCCCATCCCACTCCATGTCAATTGGTTCTTTCTGTACTGCCCTAAGTAATGATTCTCGATCACAGGCTTCAAATAACTATACAACTTAAACAATATGGCTCCCAAATTCACAAAGTCTTTATTACTCTGAAACCCAGTTAAATCCTGCTTCTTTCCACAAAGTCCACCCAAGAATAAGCTGATCTTCTATTAGAACTACAGATGCAATCACAAAGGAACAACCCATTTTAAGATGGCACATGTAAGCCTGGGTTACCAAATGACCAGCTAGTACTCATTCACTGTGGAATAAAAAGTGCAAGCCCCTGATGGAAGCCCTATGTCAACAAACATGGCAAAGGACCCCAAGCCTCTATACCTTCAAACCTCCCTTCCTGACGATATCATGTCTGCCTGGCCCCTATGAGACACATCCTTTACAAAAAGATATCACCTGAGTCATCACTCCTAGACACAACCCTTCATGCACTCATATACTACCACTGCCTCCATGACTCATCTTTCTGGTGACCACATTTATGAAAACTATTATAGGCAATAATTAAACAATATGAAAAAGATAGTAAAAAACAAAGAGAAAGACTATAAGCACCCTACCAAGGAAGAGACATGTGCCACTGCCAAGAATATCATAGGTTTCACAAAGAGAAGCCACCAGAGGAACATCTCTGTTCTGGTCCAGAGCATTTGCCTAGCAACACCCCTCTCCTTAATCTTCAGCCACTGTATGACTTTGTTCCCAAAGAGGCTGCTCCTAGGGTAGGCCCCAGCCACCCTACAGGGGTTTCTCTACTGAGAGCATCTGCAGGTCCAGCTCCCTGTCAAGGTGCTCTCCACGACAACAGTGAATTTTTTGCTCTGTTATGTCTACCTTATGCTTCCTGGGGAAGGCAACTACAAAATGGAATGTGCTCTGGCCTGGGAGTCACAGGTTCACCTCGGTGGGCTGGGTGATCTTGAGAGGGTTTCTCAGCATGTTCTGCCATGCCTGTGTCATTTGTGTGCTGCAGTGAGCTCACAATGGCTCACACCAGCTCATGAGAGACAACCTTGCACATTTCTTCCTAACTTCTGCTCATGGATTTTACATCGTAGCTTAAAATCAGTCATAGTGGGAGTATATACACCATGGAAGTCAGCAAATGTAGCAAATCTGGATTTCTTTTCTTCACTTGGAGAGCTGGTTATTAAACACCAATACAACACTACTTGTGCCTCAGTTTGTTACCCAATTTGTTTTTCTTTTTGTGGAAACAGAAATTTTTGTACAGCCAAATCAACTTGACTTTAGACCTTGTCTCAATGCTTTTAAGCTCTTCAGCTATTTAATACTGTTTTCTTCTATTAATATCTGTTTATGGTTTCATGGAATTTATTTTGATGTATAGTGTGAGTAATACTGTTAATTCAGAATAGCTGATTTAACAAATAATAAATTCTTATTTATACTATGGTCTATGTTAGACTATTATCTTCCATTAATTTGGGTCAACAACAAAACAGCAACTAACATTTTTTTGAGTACTTCCCATGCACCAGCAATTTGCTCAACTCTTTATCTCATTTAATTCCACACTTTACAGGTGAGGAAAGTTATCCTTGAAGAGATTAGGTACCTGGGCCATAGTCAGGTGGCTGATAAATCATAGTTATACCTGGAATTCTGTACTCTACCTCCAATATCTCAACTCATGACCATTACTGCTAAACTGCAACACAGTGTTGACCACTATTTTTAAATTTTATTTTATATTAGTCCTCCCTTTATGCTTCTTGCTTAGAATCATTTTGTCAATTTTACTCAAATCATGTTAAATTTAATTGGAACAATGACATCTCAATATTCTAGTTTTTGAATTCAGAAACAACGTTATGTCCCTCTAGTTCATTTATTTATTTTAAAAACCTCAAGAAAAGTTTTATAGTTTTCTTCATTTCAATTGGACATATTTGTTAGGGTTATTTCTAATTTTATATTTGCTAAAACTTTGATAAACAGGATTTTTTTACCCTACATGTTTCTAACTGGTTATTGCTAACACTTGAGAAAGTTACTGATTTTTGTATACTTACCAAATACAGCACTTATAATTTTTAGTTGATTTTCTTTTTTTTGTATTTTATCTCCTTTCAGATCATTATACTTACTTTGGTATTGTGGATTACTGCACGAGTTAGAACTTCTAGAACAATGTTAATGGTGATAGAAGGTTTATATATTCCTGGTGCAAACTGAAGATGCTCTACTGTATCACTGTTGAGTACAAGACTGACTTGTTGGTTTAAGACAGTGGATCTTATTAAAGATACAGTTTTCTCGGCCAGGCGCAGTGGCTCACGCCTTGTAATCCCAGCACTTTGGGAGGCCGAGGTGGGTGGATCACGACGTCAAGAGATTGAGACCATCCTGGCCAACGTGGTGAAACCCCATCTCTACTAAAAATACAAAAATTAGCTGGGCATGGTGGTGTGCACCTGTAGTCCCAGCTACTCAGGAGGCTAAGGCAAGAGAATCAGCTGAACCCGGGAGGTGGAGGTTGCAGTGAGCCGAGATTGTGCCATTGCACTCCAGTCTGGGCAACACAGTCAGACTCTGTCTCAAAAAAAAAAAAAAAAAAGATAAACTTTTCTCTTCCTAGTTTTAAAATGGCTTAAAAAAATAGATGTTGAGTTTTTCAAATGTTTTTTTGAGTATATTATTAAAATACCTTAAGGTTGTTCTTACTGAATACCTTTTTTTTTTTTTTTTTTTTTGAGATGGAGTCTTGCTTTGTTGCCCAGGCTGGAGTGCAGTGGTGCGATCTCAGCTCACTGCAAGCTCCGCCTCCCGGGGAATACCTATTTTAAACTGAAAAATCCTAGACTATCAATAAGGAGGTAGATCTGAGTTTGGTTCCCGGGTTGAAGGGCAAATCTAAGGAGTCCTAGGTCAGCAGCACAGTTTGTTCTGCTGCAGTGTGTTTCTTTGACAGGCATTACCTCATATCTGACTGGCAACAGATGAATGCTGTTGGCATAATGGTGAAGTCACATTGGCTCATGTGCAATTTTTCTCAGCATAATAATGTTTTCAAGCAGAGACAAGTTTTCTCATGATTAAAGAGAAAGCCTTGGCAATATAAGATGACCTTAAAGGCGGAAAAAAAAGCTGAAAGTCTACAGAAGTGACTTACTTTAGCATATGTGGTAGTTGATTCAGTGGCTTCAAAAACCACTATACTTTCCTTCTAAGTTATCTGGCAAAGCTGCGAATGCAGATGAGAAAGCTGCAAATACGGCCAGGTACAGTGGCTCATGCCTGTAATCCCAGGACTTTGGGAGGCTGAGGCGGGTAGATCATTTTAGGTCAGGAGTTCGAGACCAGCCTGGCCAACATAGTGAAACCCAGTCGCTACTAAAAATTCAAAAAGGACAGGCGCGGTGGCTCACGCCTGTAATCCCAGCACTTTGGGAGGCCAAGGCGGGTGGATCACGAGGTCAAGAGATCGAGACCATCCTGGTCAACATGGTGAAACCCCGTCTCTACTAAAAATACAAAAAATTAGCCAGGCGTGGTAGCAGG
Organism: Nomascus leucogenys; assembly: GCF_006542625.1. Taxonomy (NCBI): domain Eukaryota; kingdom Metazoa; phylum Chordata; class Mammalia; order Primates; family Hylobatidae; genus Nomascus; species Nomascus leucogenys. The sequence continues at coordinate 29,305,462 of NC_044381.1, forward strand.
CGCCCATAGTCCCAGCTACTTGGGAGGCTGAGCAGGAGAATGGCATGAACCCGGGAGGAGGAGTTTGCAGTGAGCTGAGATCGCGCCAGTGCACACCAGCCTGGGCGACAGAGTGAGACTCCGTCTCAAAAATAAATAAATAAATAAATAGAAAAAAAAAATTAGCCAGGCGGTAGTGGCACACCTATAATCCCACCTACTCAGGAGGCTGAGGCAGGAGAATTGCTTGAGCCTGGGAGGCAGAGGTTGCAGTGAGTGGAGACAGCGCCACTGCACTCCAGTCTGGGATACAGAGTGAGACCCTGTCTCAAAATAAAAAAAAAAGAAGGCTGCAAATACATTCCTCCCTCTATTAAAACAAGGGATTAAGAAGGCTATATGCTGGATCAACTTTTCAATTTTTATCCAAATGGTCTCTATTGGAAGCAAAATACCCTCTAACACCTATTAAAGAAGAAAGCATGAGCCCCAGGGCTTACAGCTACATAGAATTTTCTGACTGTGATACTGGAAACAAGTACCAGTTAGAGTTGACTGCGCTGGCTCTTGTTTTATTTTGTTTTTTAGTACTCTTGTGTCAACAACAGAACTGCCACTAACATTTTTTGAGTACTTCCCATGCACTACTTGGTTACATGGGAAGGACCAAGCCCTATTAGGCTACATGGTTTACAAAGTTCCTCAGTTTTAATTGGTCCGTCCCAACTCCCATCAGCCCTATTGTTTTCAGCGCCTGATTTTGCAAGCATGGGTTGTTTATTGTATTTTTCAATTATTGTTGAGGCTTCCATTTTATTCTGTTTTTGTTTGCTTGTTTTTTCCAGGTTCACCTATACGGTGTGGCAGCAGAAACATTTGGGTCCCCACAGAACCACTGGATCTTGTGCCACCTGCTGACCAGAGTGTGGCCTGCTTGAGATTTGAGATTTTCTTTGAAACCCAGTTAGCTAACAGGCACGAGTACCTGCCATCAGGGAATCTAAGACACTTGATTTAAACACTGAAAAGTTTAAATCATTATCATGAATGGAGTAACTGCAGCCAAAGTGAGGGGTGTGCAAATTTCTGAAGTGTATTTGAGAGACGAGGCTGACCACAATCAAGTTCCATTGTCTCATCCACGATACACATCTATTACCAACTCCTGATATTCTACACAACCTGCTCCACCAATAGCCTTCCCTACTTCAGTAAACAGTAATTCCACCTTCAGGTGTTCAGACTGAAAACCTTATTGCCACTTTCTCACAGCATCTATCCAGTTCATCAGAAAATGCTGATGGCTCTGTCTTCCAAATACGGCCAGAATCTGACCACGTCCTATCAGTTCTCCACTGCTACCACTCTCGTTCAAGTCACCATTATCTGTCACCTCTATTACTGCAATAGCCTTCTATCTGCTTCCACCCGTGTCCCCTCAACACTAGTTTCAATAATGTGATCAGAAAGTCAGATCTTATTATTCCTCTGCTCGAAACCCCATAATATCTTCCTGTCACATGCAGAGCAAAAGTCAAGTCTTTATAATGGCTTGGAACAACACCCTAGATGCTTGGGCACAAAATAGCCTGGAGCTGCTGTTCCCTTCCTTCCACTTCTCAGACCACTCTGGTTTTCTTGATGCTACTGAGCTCTCAGGATTGCCTCCTGACTTTTGCACTTGCTATTCCTTCTGCCTGGAATGTTCCTTTCTTAAATATCTAGTTTGTTTGCCCCCTCATCCCAGTGAGGCTTTTCCTGACAACCCTATTGTAAACTGCAGACACACACACACACACACACACACACAGCTCCCCATCCCCGTTTCCTAACTTAATTTTCTCCAAAGCAATACATATCTTCATCCGCTATACTGTATATTTTACCTGTGTCTCTGTTTAGTACTCTTAAAAAATAAGCTTGGTGTTTGCTGTATCCCCAGTACATAGAATAGTTCCTAGGGCATAGAAATCTCAAAAACTACCTACTGAATGAATGAATCAGGTTCACTGCATGATGTGATGAAAGCAGTGACAGATTGAGATTGTGACTCTTCAGTCACCTTAATCTTCACAAATCCAAGAAATATCTGAAGAGGTGTATAGAAGTTGACTTTATTTTAATGCAGTCATACGGCTAGGCTGTGAAAACCTGTTCAAGAGATTTATTAAGCTGCTTCCTCAGATCAAGGACACTTGTAATTAAAGGGCTTGGAGTGGCTCAACTTGTCAGACCCCCTGGTGACTCTAAGATTGTTCTTCCGGGCAGGCGCGCAGGCGCAGAGGCTCAGGGGCAGGCGCGGAGGCTCAGGGGCAGGCGCGGAGGCTCACGCCTGTAATCCCAGCACTTTGAGAGACTGAGGCGGGCGGATCACCTGAGGCCAGGAGTTCGACACCAACCTGGTCCAACAAGGTGAAACCCCGTCTCTACTAAAAATACAAAAATAAGCCGGGCATGGTGGCAGGCACCTGTAATCCCTGCTACTAGGGAGGCTGAGGCAAGAGAATTGCTTGAACCCAGGTGGCGGAGATTGCAGTGAGCCGAGATCGCGCCACTGCACTCCAGCCTGGGCGACAGAGCGACACTCCGTCTCAACAATAAAAAAAATAAAAAATTGTTCTTCCATGATGTGACAAGACATCTGAACACACCAAAACTGAAACTACAGGGGGAAAAAGCAGTAGCACTGCTGATATGATCAAGGAAACACAAGTGTTCTGATTCAAACCAGACATGTGTATCAAGTAAGTGGAGACTGCATTCATTTTTCATAAGCTGACCAACCCTCAAACTCAACAGAATCACTATATTTAAAACTCAGAGAATATTTCCTAGAACTCAATTTCAAAAGAAGGTTACAAATTTTATAAGGAATCAAACTTTCATTGTCTGTGTTTACCTCCAAGGTGGATCCCTCAGAGACAGGCCTGAATTACCAAGCATTTATCCCATCGCATGGCTCACATTTTCATGAACAAAATGCAAGAGCTGAAAGCAAAATATGACCAACGAAAACTCAATATTCATGACATTCTGAAGATGAATTTACTAAGCTTAGAGCTATCCCAAAACTTCTGACATGCACTCAACTTTGCAACGTGTTTACAACCCCTGATGCTGTAAAACACATTATTTTCCATGAAAGAGCTGAAATCAAAGCTGAAGCTACCATCTGTGATGTAAATCTACCATTACAACAAATTGAGATAGTCCTCCCTAATACATGCTACAGTTGTAGAGTATCGTTGTTTCTTAAACACCACTTTCCTGTCAAGACTAGCTCCAAGCCTTCAACTTTGTACTTCTGAAGAAAAAAATTTTTTATTTTTCAAACTGACTTCAAATTAATTTTGAAATCATAATACTATTGAACTGTTTTATATCATTATTGTTAAGAATTTAAACTTCACATGGGTCCACATGTGTGGATTTCAAATTATATAATTCATTGCTCTAAAAGTACAGGTGCTTACTTTTCAATAGGATCAAGGTTATGAAAGATAAAAATGCCTGAGAAACTCACAGACTGGAATGGATGAGATAACTAAGAGTTCCCGGCTCTACTACAAAGAAGCTACTACATGACATAGGCAAATCACTTAACCCTATGTGTGCCTTATTTTCCTCACCTGTAATAGTTGTGAGCTTAACCACAGTATATGTAAAATACGTATCACTACATATAGCAAATAAGCAAACAATGGATACATAGTTGTGTTACTGTTATTTACTCTACCCATACTGTTCAACAATATGTTATTAAATTCTGGGCAGAAGAACTTGTTTCATGATCAGAATGATAGGGCCTCATCCTATGCTTCAAAAGATTCAGTATTTCTACAGGTAGGTGACATGAAACACTTAGGTAACAATACCCAAGGTAATTTATGCTGTGTTCAGAGAAGGGGGTGGTCAGTGCAGACTGAAGAGGAAGGCTTCTTGAAAGGAGGGAATATGAACTGGCTCATCAGGATAGGATTCGGATAGGAAGAAGAAAAATTCCAAACAAGAACATCATAAGTAAAAGCAGTGAGGCAGGAGTGAAGATGCTCATTCAAAAAGGCCAATACACCTCCACCAGTACAATTCTTGTTCAGTGACAAAGGCCAGATGAATAAACTGAGGGCACAGTCCAGGGGGATCTTTGAATCTAATGCTGATAGAAAAGATATATTGCAAAACAGAATCAAAGTGGAAAAGGAGTAGCTTCATATTGCTTAAGGGGAACATCTGGTAAAATGCGAATTAGTGGTTTATCTAGTGAATGAATGAATAAAGAGTTTGCTATAATGAGCATAAGCAAAACCTCGCTGATGGATATATCCTTTACTCATTTTTTTATTGGCTTTATTCCCTACTTTTCCCTCTAACATCAATGTCAGTATTACTACCCTACCCTGTCTTTAAGTACCATGAAACATATTTATACGCATAAAGAAATAATAAACTACAGAACTATCATATTCATTAACATGTGACTGTGTGGGTGTGTAAAAGCAGAAGACAACAGGGTGGAAGGTTCCTTGCAACTTAAAAATGCTGTTTCATCTCTAAAGAGCATCACAGCCAGGAAAAGTAGATTATTATTAATCCTACTAAGAGAAAAAAAAATCAGACATATATTGTTGAGGAAAAAAGCAAAAACAGTGATTTTAGAGCAATACAAAACTGCTTAACGAAGTATGATATGGCTATGTACAATGGTATGAACTGTCACTGCTCTGTGACTGCAGGTAAAAAAATAAACTCAGACAATATACACAGAACATAACATTTGCTAGTAATGGACTCACATCTTCAAGATTCCTACTGCTTGAATGAAATTCACTCAGTTGCAATTTTACACAAATCATCCACCATGAAATGATATAAGAGCCCAGCATCCTGAGTTTACATATGAATTTTTCAAATCAATCCTGTTCAATAAGAACTAGAAAAAAGCAAAAAAGGAAAAATACAGCTTGTAAGCATTAATAAAAGCCAAATGTAATCCACTCATCTCCACAGTCTACATGAACCATGTTGACAATAAGGAATAACATCCACCCCCTTCTAATTCACCAATAACTCTATGTTTTAGGAATAGATTTTGGTCACTCATACTCTAATCAAACTTACTGTAATAAAAATTATCAGGCTGGGCGCGGTGGCCCATGTCTGTAATCCTAGCACTTTGGGAGGCCGAAGCAGGTGGATCACCTGAGGTCGGGCATTCAAGACCAGCCTGGCCAACATGATGAAACTGTGTCTCTACTAAAAATACAAAAATTAGCCAGGTGTAGTGGTGGGCACCTGTAATCCCAGCTACTAGGGAGGCTGAGGCAGGAGAATTGCTTGAACCTGGGAGGCGGAGGTTGCAGTGAGCCAAGATCACGCCACTACACTCCAGCCTGGGTTACAGAGCAAGACTTCATCTCAAGGAAGAAAAAAAAAATTATATAGATATATATGAAAGAAAATTAAACGTACTGAATGAAATTATTTTAACATTATACTTAATGTGTCATAAAATAATATTTACTTTTCTTTTTATTACCTACTTTCATGCATGTGTCACAAGAAATGCTAGAGGCTTTGAATTTGCTTATATCCCTTAGCAGATGAGGAGACCTACTTTCAGCATTTGTGCTAGCCAATGCTGCACAAATTGAATTTTTTCAACTGACCAGTAGGCCATTCATCAACCTTAAGTGGAATTTGGGATACCTAAAAAATAGAGGAAAGAAAATAATATAAGACCTGTGTTCTAATTCCAATTCATTTGCTTACTAGCTAAATAATCTTAGATCTTTAACCTTTATGAATCAGCTTTTTCACCTGTAAAGAGAATAGTGATACCTAATACATATGGCTTTTTTTTTCTCTCAGCCTTTCTCAAAGGTATATAAGTTTGTTCTTGATGGTGGTTCCAGATTTTCTGCATTGAGGGACACATGCAGTTCTCTGATTGGAAGGAGGTACATGAACATGCCTCTGCATAGCACTGCATTGAAGATTATGAAAAGATTAACTGTCCTATCAAAGAATGGGGACTTGACGGAGATACTGAGGAGTTAAATATCTCCCAAGCCCCTCTCCTTGATCCTGACACTGCCTGTTGTGGTGATTACATAATTACAAAAAGGAAAAGTGAGGTAGGAGACATAAAGAAGACAAAAAAAATGAATATCCACAGTACAGACTCATGTAAGGTGTACAATTAAAAAATTATGTATTTTCTCCTTTTGATTAATTCAGTAGAAGGAGTCCAGCCTTCTAGATTTTCTTGGGAAAATTAAACCCTTTTATCAGAATTCAATTCAACTCAACTTTGAACTCATTATATGCAAGCTACTCTATTAGATACTATTGAAGATGAGGAAAAAAATAAAAATAGACTCTTGCTTTCAACTAGTATGTAAAACATAACAAAATAATTTCTACACCAGAGAAACAAAAATATTATGAGACCAAAGTACAGACTTCCATAACCCTAAAGCTAGCATTTAAGATCACAATCAGGCCAGGCGCAGTGGCTCACGCCTGTAATCCCAGCACTTTGGGAGGTCGAGGCAGGAGGATCACCTGAGAGGTCAGGAGTTCGAGACCAGCCTGGCCAACATAGCAAAACCCCGTCTCTACTAAAAATACAAAAATTAGCCAGGTGTGATGGCAAATGTCTATAATCCCAGCTACCTGGGAGGCTGAGGCAGGAGAATCACTTGAACCTGGGAGGTGGAGGTTGCAGTGTGCTGAGATTGCACCACTGCACTCCAGCCTGGGCGACAGGGTGAGACTCTGTCTGAAAGAAAAAAAAGAAAAAGATCATAATCTACCTTTCTGGCCAGACTTCACACTAGAGATAAACACACACTCCAGCCATCCCAAACCACTTTTGCCAAACACATTACACATTTCACACTTCTATGTGTTTGCTCGTACCATTCCTGCAGACTAGAGTTCCTTTACTGATATTCCAATGAAGTCATTATTCATGCTTTAAGACCAAATTCCATTCCTTTTCCTTCCACCCACTTGGAATTAAGGGAGGTAATTTAGGGTGAAAAAAGATACAAGAGAACATAGGAGAGGAATGAAAGATTCTGTACCAGAGAAACAATAAGATAAGTGAGAGTAAGGATTTGTCAGAACCTTCTAGAAAACCTTCATTCCATGCTATACAGAAAATTAACATGCCTAACAAGGTCTGACAGGAGGAATCCAAGAGGTGAGAGAAAACCTGTCAAGATTATGGGATAACAAGAAAACCTGCAGCAGAAATTTGAGAAATGTGTCCAGGAATTATAAAACAGAAGGACTTAAAGCCACGCTTGGTCTTTTCATCTATTAGTCCAACAGGAAAGAAGTGTGTGAAAGTTAACCACTGATTACACAGATGGCATCAAAGAACAGAATTTAGTTTTTACCGTTTTAACATGCTGCAAAGATTAAGCACTTAACCCTAGAAGAGGGAACCTAATTAAGTCTGGAAGAATGCCTTTGTTCAGAAACTGGCCTGTCTCATCCAAACGGCTCTGAACTAAAAATGGAGAGGTAGAAAGAAACAATGTCAGCTGATACAATTACTGCATCATTCATTCAACAAACATTGACCAGGCACTGTTCTAACACTGGGGATACAGCAGTCAACAGACCTGACAAAATCCTAGTGCTTATGGTGGGAGAAAGCCAATAAAAAAAAATAGACAATGATTTCACGTGATGATCAGCTTTGAAAAAAATACAGCCAAGTAAAGAAACAGAAAATGACAGCTAGGGTACAAGGTGTAGAACTGAGGGAGGAAGTCTGGCAAATCTAACGGTAACGCCAGAGAGAAAAGGAAGGCCCTGAAAGACGAAGGATCTCGACGTGTTTGACAACAATGAACTTGGCCAGAACATAATAAATGAGAAGGCTGGTAGTGGGCAGGTGAAGAGGGAGGCAGAGCCAGAGTAAGGTAGAGAAGAAGTCTGGATATTATATTTAAGTGTGATGGAAGCCTCTGGAGGGGAGAGGATGTGGAGTCTGAATCACCTTTTTGATCACTCAGGCTATTGACTGCAGAAAGGACTGTAGACAGCTAAGCACAAGACAACCATGAGTTGGGCTAGGGTGGCAGCAACAAAGTTGACCCATGTCAGATATGATTATGTAAAGAAAGACCACAGACAGTCTTAGGAGAAAATTTTTTAGAAAAAGGGACATCACACATGCCACCTCCAATGTCAATAAACAAGTGGAGTGGATGATCACACACGAAACATCACTGAGTTCCATGAAAGTAAGCGCTGTCACGTGTTGTGATCTCTCCAAAGCCCAGCACGACGCTTGGCACATTAGCAGGTACTGGGAAAAGATGTTTTTTTCAATAAATTTTAACATTTTAACATAAGAAAGCACCTTACAGGTATAACCAAAGTTTAGTGGGATGGGATTCAATATTGGTCTATAAACATTGAAGCTCTAGTAGGTGAGTAAACTTTCAAACAAACAAGCTTACTGAAACATTTACTGAGTGTCTTCTACATGTTACCAGTGTGGCACACTAAGAACAGAGAGTTAAGACCTGCCTCTCCTGTCTCCCAAGTTAGAGTTTGCACCCTGGTGGTCCAGACAAGTCACACGTCTGAACAAACACCAAGAGGATTTGTGTGCAAAGAAGACTGCTGGCAGCTGTCAGTAACCTTCAAGCAACTGTAGAGAACCACAGCAATATAACACAGAAAGGAACATGGCAGCATCCATGGTTTTAAAAGGGGGAAGAAAGTAAATGCTACCCACTTAGCAATTGAGCATAATGTCAACTCCAAGTAGAACTGTACAACAGAATATCAAAGGGAGGGTTTGTGGGCACTTAGACAAGAAAGAGGGGACCAGTAAGAGCCAACACATGCACCTGAGTAGGCCATTCCTGGCTAAAGTCTTGTCCTTTTTTGATAGAAGAATGGAGATTGGGAAATACATGATATACCTGAATTTTATTAAAATTTATTAATCCTAACTCTAGTAATATTTCAGGGGATAACATGGGAGGAAATGGACTAAAGTACAGGTCAGCTGCTGTATAGGAAACTGCCAAAATGGTCTTGAGAAAAGAGGTGATCAGTGAAAGAGAGTGACTGTCTAAAGAGAGGATCTGAAAGGAAATGTTTAAAAATAAAAACAAAATGATAAATAATATCAAGGCCAAAAGATATTGCCATTAGGGGTTTCTCAAGCAAACAGGCCAGCCAGGCCACCCTACAGTGAACGCCACAATTAGGAGGTGTTCCCTAAATTAATATGCAGACATAAATTTATTATTATTAATCAGATAATAGAAACCTGGGAAAGGAAGAGCACATACACCGGATAATAAAAATAAAAGCTCATGACAGTCTTTATTAAAGCTGGGCAAAAATCAACCAGCTTTAAATTTCTTGGGGAAAATTCCAACTTCATACTTATGTTTTTAAAATTCTACAAGAAACAACAGCACAAAAGGGAAAGTTGGCTTTCTTAAGGGCTTTTGGTGAACAGCAAGGTAATGTAAGTGAAGTTGTTGAAAAAGCGAATTCAATGTTAGGCAACATTAAGAATCCAGAAAAAGGACTACCTATATCTAATTTAGTGAGTTGCTTTTTCGTACCCCACTTTAAGAAAATTGTTGGCCAGGCACGATGGCACCTGCCTGTAATCCCAGCACTTTGGGAGGCCGAGGCGGGTGGATCACCTGAGGTCAGGAGTTTGAGACCAGCCTGATTAACATGGTGAAACCTTGTCTCTACTAAATACAAAAAATTAGCTGGGCGTGGTGGTGCCTGCCTGTAATCCCAGCTACTCGGGAGGCTGAGGCAAGAGAATTGCTTGAACCCAGGAGGTGGAGGTTGCAGTGAGCAGAGATAGCGCCACTGCACTCCAGCCTGGGCAACAAGAGCGAAATTCCGTCTCAAAAAAAAAAAAAAAAAAAGATTGTTAAAACAGAACTAAGACCAATGAAAGAGATTTGGATAGTCTACTTACAGTAAATGTTTACTAACTGAATACATGCACTGAATTCTGCTCCCTTCCAAAACTCCACTGAAATAATAGAGGGATTTAAAACATTTGGAACTCCGAAGCAGGTGGGAGAATAAATTGACCTAGTACACTCGAAAAAGCTGAATCCCAAGACAGCAGTGGGAAAAGATAGGAAGCAAACCCACTTACACCACAAAACTCCCTCAAAATTCAGGAATTCGTGGTTTAATACATCTCTGGAACTGGAGATGACAATGGGGCTAAAAATGAAGGATTCACTGGGCTGCATGAGAGCATTCCGATCTTCTGTGCAGTTGGACAACTGCCCCTCTTCTACCCAGAAGAGTTGGACCACACACAGGTACCACACAGAAAACAAAAGGATGAAGTGGAAGTTTATACACTGAATATTGAAACCAACACCCACCCCAACCTTCTTTCCCTGCTTGAGTCCCAGGACTCTGGCAGCCAGACTAATATCCTTTCCAGGAGCCCAGAAGAGACTTGTTTGGGGAAATCTGATGAGTAGAAGAGAAATGACCAAACGATACTGACACTTAGTGTTTCCCAAAGAAAAAGGCGAGCCAGACCACTCTACAGAAAATGCCACAGCCAGCAATCCCATACCCAAATAATACAATGCTTTCAAACAATCTTTTAGGGCCCTGTTCCTAAATATTAATAATAACTAGATAGCTAAGGATGACAAGACATTTAAGGAATCTTTTACCATGACAAACAGGAAAAAATAACTTGGAAGAAAAAGATGATGCAGTTGCAAAGAGAAGTGAAATTAAAACACACACAGAGAGATAAGACAAGATGATGTAAAAACAATACAGAATACTGAAGAGAACAAAAGCACCCACTAGGAAATTAGAAATCATAGCAGAAATAAAAACGCAATAGAAATACTAAAAGGTAAATTAAGGAAATCTATTGCAATGTGGAGAAAAGACAAGGAGTTCAAAAATACTTCTAAAAGGTAAGAAAATTCAGAAACGGGGAAGAAATGGGGGAAAAAAATCCAAGAAAGAATTAAGAAAAAATTTTCCCAACTGCAAACCAGAAATTGCCAGATTGGAAGAGCCCATACTGTATCCAGCATAATGGATAGAAGGCCCATCGCTGAAAAATGTCAGAACGTGGGTTATAAGGAAGATCCTAAAAGGTTTGAGAGAGAATAAGTTTAATATGAAGAATCAAGAATCAGAATAGCAGACTTCAACAGCGACTCTAGAAGTCAGAAGGCAATGGAACAATGCATTTAAAATTCTGAGGAAAAATAATTTCCAACCTAGAATTCTGTATCCACTCAACTATTACAGCCGGGCGCAGTGGCTCACGCTTGTAATTCCAGCACTTTGGGAGGCCGAGGCGGGCGGATCACGAGGTCAGGAGATTGAGACCACGGCGAAACCCTGTCTCTACTAAATAAAAATACAAAAAATTAGCCGGGCGTGGTGGCGGGCGCCTGTAGTCCCAGCTGCTCGGAGAGGCTGAGGCAGGAGAATGGCGTGAACCCGGGAGGCGGAGCTTGCAGTGAGCCGAGATTGCGCCACTGCACTCCACCTGGGCGACAGAGTGAGACTCCATCTCAAAAAAAAAAAAAAAAAAAAACTTTTACATATGTGACATAAAAATAAAAACATGCCAGGTGTCAAAAAACTTCCCTCATGGAGCCTTTCTCAGTAAGCCACTGAAGGAGGTGGTCTATCAAATCAAAGGAATAAACCAAGAAAAATAACACCAGTACAGAAACACTGATGGAGAGAAAAAAAAACTCAAAGAAGGCTTAAATAAATGGAGAACTACACCACATTCATAGATTGGAGGACTCAGTATTATTTGACAATTAATGCTTCCTTAATGGATCCATGCATTTCAATGCAAGCCAAATCAAAATCTCGGCAAAATTTTTTGTAGATACTAACAAGCTGATTCTAAAATGTATAGGGGAAGGCAAAAGAACTACAATAGTCAAAATAACTTCGAAAAGGAAGCAAAAAGTTAAAGGACTCACATAACCTGATTTCAGTATATACTATAAAGCTACCATAATCAAGACCTTACAGTACTAGTATTAAGACAGACAAACAAATGGATGAAACAGAACAGAAAGTTCTGAAATAGATCCACACATATATGGTTGATATTTGAGAAAGATACAAAGACAATTCAATGGAAAACATAGTCTTTGTCAATAAATTGCACTGAAATAAATGGATATTCATACACACAAAAAAACAAAAAACCAACTCAACCTGTACCTCAAACCTTATATAAAGATTGGCAAAATGGATAACAGACCTAAGTGTAAAATGTAAAACTAGAAAATTTTAGAATAAAACATAGGAGAAAATATTTGTGACCTTGGACTAGGCAGTGTTCCTAGCTATGATATCAAAAGCATAATTCATTCCCGAGCCAGTGGTGGGAAAAGATAAGAAGCAAACCCACTTACACCACAAAACTCCCTCCACTAAATAAGCAATGAAGGCCAAGTATGGTGGCTCACACTTGTAATCTCCGCATTTTGGGAGGTCAAGAAAGGAGCATCGGTTGAGGCCAGCAGTTTGAGACCAGCCTGGGCACATAGTGAGACCCTGTCTCTACATAAAAAAAATAATAATAAATAAAAATAAATAAAAATTAGCCAGGTATGGTGGCACACACCTATAGGTCTAGCTACTTGAGAGGCTAGGACAGGAAGACTGTGAGCCCAGGAGTTTGAGGCTGCAGTGAGTTATGATTGCACCACTGCACTCCAGACTGGGTGACAGAGTTAGACCACGTCTCTTAACACACACACCCACACACACACACACACACAGAGAGAGAGAGAGAGAGCAATAACTCGAAAGATACAACACCAAGAAAGATATACAGATGATAAATAAGTACATGAAAAGATGTTCAACATCTCTGGTCACTAGGAAAATGCAAATTAAAACCACAGTAGCATATCACTAAACGTCTATGCCAACAATTTAAAAAATACACTGACAATACCAAGTGCTCACGAGGATATGGAACAATTAGAACTCTTCTTATACACTGCTCATGGGAATGCACAATGGTACAGCCCATTTGGAAAACAGTTTGGCAGATTCTTATAAACATTCACTTACCATACAACCCAGCAATTCCACTCCCAGATAGTTACCAAAGATACATGAAAACATTCACACTGCATATAAGTGTTTATAGGAGCTTTATTAATGATCATCCCAAACTGGGAAACAACCCAGTGTTCTTCAACTGGTGAATAAACTATGATATATTCATATAATGGAATACTACTTAGCCATAAAAACAAACTATTGATGCATGCAATAGCATGGATGCATCTCAAATGCATTACACTGAAGAAAAGAAGCCAAACTCAAAAGGTTACAATACTGTATGATTCCATTTATATGACATTCTGGAAAAAGCAAAACTACAGGAATAGATCAGTGGTTGCTAAGGGTAGAGGAGTGATCTGATGACAAAGGGGCAGCTCAAGGGAATTTTTGGAAGCGAGAACTGTTCTGTATCTTGCTACTCGTGGTGGTGGCTCCATAAGGCCATGCATCTGTCAAAGTTCATACAACTGTAGAACAAAAAGTGAATTGTACCGTATGTAAATTAAAAAACAAACTAAGAAAGCACATGGGATCCAGATAATTGGGAATCCAATACAAGAAAGAACAGGCCAGGCACGGTGGCTCACACCTGTAATCCCAGCACTTTGGGAGGCCAAGGCGGGCAGATTGCCTGAGGTCAGGAGTTCGAGACCAGCCTGACCAACATGGAGAAACCCCGTCTCTACTAAAAATACAAAATTAGCCAGGCGTGGGTGGCGCATGCCTGTAATCTCAGCTACTCAGGAGGCTGAGGCAGGAGAATCACTTGAACCCAGGAGGCAGAGGTTGCGGTGAGCCAAGATCGCACCTTTGTACTCTAGCCTGGGCAACAAGAGTAAAACTCCATCTCAAAAAAAAAAAAAAAAAAATTCCAGGTATGATATGAAGGGAGATCTTAAATTGACAGCTTCGTAAAAAAGCAGGCCTGAAGAGTGTCCAGCCCAGTTTGGAGGTATGCGAGAGATCTATTCAGGAAATTGAAACTGAAATATCTAAGGTATCTGAGCTTACTCAAAGGAGATTCACACGACTAGGTGAGAGTTTATAAGCCAATTAGTTACAAGTGCATATTAATAGAAAGCTGGGTAGACAGTAGAACAAGACAACCATGATCTCCAAGAGTGACAAATGATGAAATATTACATGACTCAGCTGTTAAGAGCAACCACTTAGTCATAAGATGAAGACTAAACATTAGGCAGGGTGCGAGGGCTCACGCCTGTAATCTCTGCACTTCGGGAGGCCAAAGCAAGAGGATCGCTTGAGCCCCAGAGTTTGAGATCTGCCTGGGAAACATAATGAGAACTCATCTCTACAAAATAATTTTTAAAATTCAGCTAGGCACAGTGGTGCAAATCTGTGGTCCCAGCTATTCAGGAGGCTGAGGTGGGAGGATCACTTGAGCCTGGGAGGTTGAGGCTGCAGTGAGCTATGATCACACCACTGCACTCCAGCCTGGGTGACAGAGTAGACTCCATCTCAAACAAACAAAAAAAAGACTGAACATTGATCCAAACAAAGTTATGATGATGTATCTGCAGCAGAAGGATAAGGGCAACCTGAAGTAGGTGCACGGGGTAGGGCAGAGGATGGTGTTGGAAGACAGCTCAATCTTTATCTTCTACAGTGGAGTCCAAAATTAATGTCAAAAATTGAAAAGCGAGGAGGTAGCAGTATAAGCATATTAAAGATATATGGGGGAAAAGCCAAAGAATTAAAGATTTAAAAGTGGTGGTCTCAGGGCAGCAGAAAATGTGGGGGGGGGGGGTGGCTTTTTAAAATAACAAGCCCTAGAAATGCTTAACTCTTTAAAATACAAACATATGAGCTGGGCGCAGTGGCTCACACCTGTAATCCCAGCACTTTGGGAGGCTGAGACGGGCGGATCACCTGAGGTCAGGAGTTCAAGACCAGCCTGGCCAACATAGTGAAACCCCATCTCTACTAAAAATAAAAAATTAGCTGGGCATGGTGACAGGTGCCTGTAATCCCAGCTACTAGCGAGGCTGAGGCAGGAGAATCACTTAAACCCGACAGGCGGGCGTTGAGTGAGCCAAGACTGTGCCATTGCACTCCAGTCTGGGCAACAAGAGTGAAATTCCATCTCAAAAAAAATAAAATAAAATACATATATGTGTAACTGATAAAAATAAAAATTATATAGATTTAATCATGAAAGCATAAAAGGAAAGTAAAGAAGTGGCCCAGAACAGTAAAAGTTCTGAAAGACTGACATTCAGACATGGTTGTAAAAACTAAAGGTGTTTAACTTTAAAACACACACACATATCTTGGCACACACTAAAGGCCAATTTCGGTTTTTTATTCTGTTTGGCTAATGGGTGCAGAATCAGAACAATAAAGTTACATGGACACAGAGCTCAGTAGTGCAAAATGAAATTTCTAATAACTGCCTGAATGTAGAACAAATGTCTCAGGAAGCAGTCAGTTATCTGTTGCTGGAAGTGTTTAAACAAAGACTGAACAAAATCCATGTAGAGGATGTGATATAAAATTCATGGCTACCTTGGTAGACCTCTTAAGCCCCTGACAGTTGTGTAATTCTGTAAAAGGATTCCATGTGACAATTTTCTTTGAATCAGTATCATTCTAAAATAGGACTAGAAACACTGGTAGGTGAAGAAGCTCAGGCACTCAGTACACTTGTGCTTCTTTTTCCTTTTATCCCACCTCCACCTCCTTTCAGCTTTTGGCTTTTGATTTCAAAAGTCTTAAATATATTTACATTTTATTAAAAATTACCTAAAACGGCCGGGTGTGGTGGCTCAAGCCTGTAATCCCAGCACTTTGGGAGGCCGAGACGGGCGGATCACGAGGTCAGGAGATCGAGACCATCTTGGCTAACGCGGTGAAACCCCGTCTCTACTAAAAATACAAAAAAAACTAGCCAGGCGTGTTGGCGGGCGCCTGTAGTCCCAGCTACTTGGGAGGCTGAGGCAGGAGAATGGCGTGAACCCGGGGGGCGGAGCTTGCAGTGAGCCGAGATCGCGCCACTGCACTCCAGCCTGGGGGACAGAGCAAGACTCCGTCTCAAAAAAAAAAAAAAAAAATTACCTAAAACATTTTTGGAACCAAATGAGATACAAAAACTTAAAGAGCATAAAGAGAAAATGTATGTCTGAATGGGAGAAAGCTGGAAGATAAATGAGAAGGTGGTCTGATGTAGTGGTAGGAAACAAATTGAAGAGTTGGGTGTCCCTGAATCCATTCTGGACCTTGTAGTTCATGGCCATGGAACACTAAACAGGTGACTGCGCCCAGTTAGGTATGAGACTTTGGGACTATGGCAAGAGCAGGTAGATTTCCTGGCAGGGTAACAGGGCAGAGATACATGACTAAGTCATAAACACATAAGAGCAACAAAAGAGCCACCATAGGTTAGTCAATAACTATGAATAGAAGAATACTTTTTTTAAATTTCTAGAATCTGCCCTATCAAAGAAGAAAACTCATTTATTAGCTTAAAAGCTGGTCATTTCAACATGAAAATTAAAATATTACCCATATTATAGGTACAATCTTTTCTATGGGACTGCCTCAAAAGTCACTGTGACTTGCATACAGGCATCTGAAGCTTTGTTACTTTCTTACTCAAGGACAGTATTTTTTTCACTCTGTATAATAAAATGCTGTCATGCCTACAGACACAATAACTTTATCCTAAAGTTTACTGAACTTCATCCTTACCAGTGAAGCATAAACACAAACCAAACTTCAAAAATAACATCTATGTTCCTTTAGGGCACTTTTGTATTTCTAGTTTTTAGTTTTGAAAATTAGTTTAAAATCTAGCAAGGAATTATCAGTGTTTTACACCTTGTAAACTATACTAATATTTAGCTATATAAGAAACACAGGGCCAGGCACGGCGGCTCACACCTGTAATCCTAACACTTTGAGAGGCCAATGCGGGCAGATCACCTGAGGTCAGGAGTTCGAGACCAGCCTGACCAACATGGTGAAACCCCGTCTCAACTAAAAATAAAAAAATAAAATTAGCTGGGCATGGTGGCAGGCGCCTGTAGTCTCAGCTACTTGGGAGGCTGAGATAGGAGAATCACTTGAACGTGGCAGGCAGAGGCTGCAGTGAGATGAGATCGTGCCATTGCACTCCAGCCTGAGCGACAAAGTGAGACTTCCTCTCAAAAAAAAAAAAAAAGAGAGAGAGACAGAGAGAGAGAGAAACACAGATTCAGTTGGGCTCTGGCACACTGACAAAGCTACACCCCTCCGTAGCATCTCCCGTAACAGACTGCACACAGAAGGAAAAGTCTCATTCTTTATTGAGCCCAGTACTTAGCCTGACAGCACACCAGCCCATAAACATTGAACAGAACCAAAGCATGCAGCCAGCTTGGGATTCTCTTTTTATTCTACCGATATTCTTGGTTCTTTTATTTTACTTTTCAGCATCTTCCCTTTGTCCTGAGTTTCCTCATTGCTGCACTGGGCAGAAGCAGTGCTGCTTGTCATCTTCCAGGTCACACTCTGAACAAAATACTTAAGACTGGAGCTTTACCCAGTCTACTCCCAGGCAGGCACTGAGAAAATGGGCCAGAAGAGCTTTCATTATGCTCTGTGGGCCAGAAACAAGAGGTGTGTTGCAGGGAAATGGGGGAAGGGGGTGTGGCAGAAGGGAAAGAAGGCCCTCATTCTTATATAATAAATCTATCGTCCAGTGCTGATTACCTGTCATACTGAGGTTTTGGTGAGGCCCAGAGGGTTCTAGCTTATGATGTGCCTTTTTTCCTGATTGGCTAATATTAATGTATTCACCAAGACTTCATTATAACCTAGGAACACATGCTGGCAAGGTAGGGTTCAAAAGCCCACCAGAATTAAACATTTTGAATGGCAGCTAGTTTTAATTTTCAGGTTCATTCCCATTTCTCTCCATTGGCAAGTTATATTTGTTTTAACCATAATCTTGACAAGTATCAGCACCACAAAATAAATGTTTAGTCTCCAAATACTCCATCCCTGTTCCATATGTATTCAATAAACATTTATTGAGGATCTATTATCTGCTTGGCCCATCATCCCTATCCTCAATTCTTTCTCCAACCAAAGATAGCATTCCATCTCCGGATGGCCATTTGGAGTTTAAGTGATGACTGTAACTGCCCCTCTGCTGCAGCAGACTTGAAGAAAGGAGAAAATCCTCCAGTGCAGATGATGGCTCCCCTTCTTGCTGCTGGCCCAGCTGACCCCATAGCACTTCATATTATCAAGTTTCAAACTTGAAGGATTCTTTTGTCAATCATTTACCCTACCTAATATCCCTTGGAGATCTCAAATCACTAATCTGAGAAACAATGATTCACGTGAAAGGGTTTTAAGTTATAATATACTTGAGTGACTTGAAATTTACCTACTTTTGCCAGTATTTTAAAGAAGAACATGAAGTTTGTGATGCACTTAAACTCAGTTTCAGCGCTGAGTGATTCTTAGTTAAGAGTCACCTGATCCAACAACCTTATTGTTGCTTCTGGTTTCACCGTAATCACTTTTGTTGTCATTTAGGAGAATGAAATTGAGAAGCAGTATTTCAAGCAGTGTTACTCAAAGTGTGCTGTGTAGGAGAGCAGTTCAAGATACAGTGAAAAAAAATTTTAAAGGACAGATAAGTCCGATAAAGGCCAGTTAAGCAAAGTTAAACTGGTTTCCTGGGAGGCAGGGCAATGACCCTAAATATGTTAATATGCATGATTACTTTTCAAATGGGGTTGGGGGGCCAGTGAGGGGGTGGTATGAAGTGAGTAAGAAGAACCTTTCAAACTTTTCTGACCTCAGAACCCTTTTTTTGGCAGAACACCTTGTATCCCTGGTGCTTTGGAAGCACATACTTGGGAGAAATCCTAATTAAGATATTCTTATATAAGAAACATTTAAATCTTTAAAAGCGATGGCATGTAGAGCACCATCTATCATATCTTAGAGCCTGATTTAAGTAGCAGATCCTTCCTCACCCAGAAGGCTCCCAGCTCAATTTGCTTGTTGCAACCTCAAGATAAATAAGTGTTTCCACTTGGTCTTGGTTTACTTCCTCAGATTACATTAAACTATAAACTTTTTAAACTAGCAGCAAACTAGAATTGCTTTCAGTTTTAAAATGAAGTGCCTTATTAAAGTATTATTTCCAAACTTTCATAAATGAAATCTGCTATCAGCAATGTATATTCAAAAATGTTTTTCTTGATGAAAAGTATGGCTAGTTTCAAAATATGTCAAAATATATTTAAAACTTGGTATCTTTAGAATTGTCTTCCAACACCTGTGGTTTCAGAATTGTCATGAAAATACCAAACCACATGCAAAATAGATTTGGAAAAACTTTGAGACTTAGCAAGCAAGGAATAAAACTCTCTTAAATATGCTGAGTTTTTAAAATGAAGTTCATTATTTTAAAAATTCGGCTCTTGCTCTGATGGTAGGAATCTCTGTCTTTGTAATTTGATCTTAATGTGCACACTAATCATTTGTGCTCCAGAGTCAACTTTATTGAGGCCATTTTCTTCACCTTTCACTCTCTTACTGCTCTCCAGAGCCTTGTTGGTACTCAATATTAATAACACAAGCATCACTTACATTAACCCTTTCGAAGGCCATGAATCTCCAAAGACTGACTAAACATATAAATATCCATTACTTATTTAAAAGTGTATTTTCAGGAATTGGTGAATTATGGGGAAAGAACACAATTATAGTAACAAGTAGTAAACTTGCTGCCATGACAGACTTGTTCAGACTTAGTTCTTAGAAGAAAATATGGAAGGGCCCTGGAGGAAATGCACAGTAGCCATTGGTCCTTACTTAAGAGTCTGAAGTTTATAACCACCACTTTCAGACTCTGCTCCAAACTGTCGTACCCTGGCCTCTATAGTTTGAGGTGCACTGATTTAAAACCAACCTACACACAGACTTTAAAGAGAGAACAAGCAGGCGCGGCGGCTCACACCTGTAATGCCGGCATTTTGGGAGGCTGAGGTGGGCGGATCACCTGAGGTCAGGAATTTGAGACCAGCCTGGCCAACATGGTGAAACCCCGTCTCTACCAAAAGAAAAAAAAAAAAAAAATTAGCCGGGTGTAGTGGTGGGCGCCTATAATCCCAGCTACTTGGGAGGCTGAGGCAGGAGAATCCCTTGAACCCGGGAGGTGTGGGTTGCAGTGGGCCGAGACCGCACCACTGCACTCCAGCCTAGGCAACAGAGCAAAACTCCGTCTCCAAAAAAAAAACAACAAAAAAAAAACGAAACAACAAACAGCAAACACAATCTCCGAAATTAAGTGACCAAAAAAAGTGGTATCTAAGGTACATTCAATCTACCACTTAATATAGTAGTTCTCGGAACAGCAGAGGGAAATACAGCAGGAAGTGCACAGGCTTGGAACTACTCCCAGTTTTACACTACTTGGGCGATCCTAGGCAAGGTACCTAGCCTTTCTGAGTTTCTGTTTCCTCCTCTGTAAAATGAGGCTAACTGGGACCCACCTGAGAGTTATGAGAATAAAATGAGAACTGCATGTAAAGCGCTTAGCCCAGAGGCTACCACACAGTAAATCTCCAGCAATGATTGGTGTTCTCTATATTCTATATGCTCATGACTTAAAGCATTTTCTGAAATCCAGTTCTGGGTCTTCAATTCCCTATGGAAAATACTACCTGGAGGTATTAATATCAGTACCACCTCAAGTCAGTCCATACAAAATTGAATTCATCTTCCCCTCTCCACATACTAGTCCCCATCTCAACTATCATGTCTAGCCATTATAATACCCTTCTTCCGTGATGTGGCGTTCAAAACACCTGTTCTTTCCTTCTCTTTCATCCCACATATCCAGATTAAGTCGGGAAGGTCTATTTTATTTTGACTCCACAATAACTATTCTCTGTTTCCTGTTTACACTGGTATGAGTTACTGAACAGCTTCCTGGGTGGCCTCTGCCTTCTATTTCTCCCATTCAGGTGCAGGTACGCTGTCAAATTAATCTTCCTTAAACCACTCTGAAAACCCCTCCATGGCTGCCCATTTTCCTCCCCTTCAAATATGAATGCCTTCCCCACATGTAACATCTCTTCACTCTACTCTGGTCAGGTCTCCTTTCCATACTGACATGCTGCAAGTTATTGTCTGCTTCCTTGCCTTTGATCCAGCTGTTCCTTTACACTGGAATGCCTTCTCTCCCTGCTTTCTACTAAAATCTGTCTGCCCTTCAGTTTCTAAACCCCATTCTTCCAGACGAGATCTTCGGCTGGAGAATCATTTTCAGGAAGCCCACTCCCCAACTATTCTTTCCTCTCTTGGTTTCCCCATCCCCTGAACTCCTCTCCACCCAATTTAGCCTCTAATTATTTATGTTTGTTTCTCTCTTTGCACTCATTTTCCAGACACAGTTTACAATCTAGGGGCCAGGCGCGGTAGCTCATGCCTGTAATCCCAGCACTTTGGAGGCCAAGATGGGCGGATCCCTTGAACCCAGGAATCTGAGACCAGCCTGGGCAACACAGGGAGACAAGACCTCGTCTCTACAAAAAAACACAGACCAGGCACAGCGGCTCATGCCTGTAATCTCAGCACTTTGGGAGGCCAATGCGGGCAGACCATCTGAGGTCAGGAGTTCGAGACCAGCCTGATTGAAACTCCATCTCTACCAGAAATACAAAATTAGCCAGGCGTGGTGGCACATGCTTGTAATCGCAGCTACTTGGGAGGCTGAGGCAGGAGAATCGCTTGAACCTGGGAGGCGGAGGTTGCAGAGAGCTGAGATCATGCCATTGTACTCCAGTCTGGGCAATAAGAGCGAAACTCCGTCTCAAAGAAAACAAAAACAAAAACAAAAAAAGGCCAGGCGCAGTGGCTCACACTTGTAATCCCAGCACTTTGGGAGGCCAAGGCAGGTGGATTACCTGAGGTCAGGAGTTCGAGAGCAGCCTGGCCAACATGGTGAAATCCCGCCTCTACTAAAATACAAAAATTAGCCCTGTGTCATGGTGGGCACCTGTAATCCCAGCTACTCAGGAGGCTGAGGCAGGAGAATGCTTGAACCTGGGAGGTGGAAGTTAAAATGAGCCAAGATCACACCACTGCACTTCAGCCTGGGTGACAGAGCAAGAGTCCATTTCAAAAAATGTAAAATAAAATAAAATAAATACAAAAATTAGCTGGGTGTGGTAGTGCATGCCTATAGTCCCAGCTACTTGGGAAGCTCAGCCAGGAGGATAGCTTGAGCCCAGGAGACTGACGCTGCAGTGAGCTGAGATCTCACCACTGCACTCCAGCCTGGGTGACAGAGAGAGACCCTGTCTCAAAAAAAAAAAAAAAAAAAAAAAAAGAAAAGTTTCCAGCCATTTTGTAATCTTAAGAATGAAAACCATATGCTTACATAATGAAACCAAAAGGAGAGTGGGTCTTTGATAAACAAGGAGTCTCATATCAGCCCTGAAACACTACTTCTGGACTTACTTTGGGTAAGAAATACATTTTTATCTGGTTTATCTAGTTTCTTTCAGTTTTCTGTCGTATGCAGCTGGATCTAACTCTTAAATGATACTCTGTCTCACAATAAAATTACCACAAGAATATAAACCAGGCTGGGTGTGGTGGCTCATGCCTGTAATTCCAGCACTTTGAGAGGCTGAGGTGGGCAGATCACTTCAGCTCAGGAGTTCGAGACCAGCCTGGGCAACATGACAAAACCCCATCTCTACAAAAAACACAAAAATTAGTAGGCATGGTGGTACCTGCCTGTAGTCCCAGCTACTCGGGAGGCTGAGGTGGGAGGATTGCTTGAGTCTGGGAGGTGGAGGTTGCAGTGAGCCAAGATCCACTACTGCACTCCAGCCAGGGTGACAGAGCAAGACCCTGTCTCAAAAATAAAAATAAAATTTTTGGAAGTCAGGGTACCTTTCCAAAACTCAAACACAAAAACATTTTTAAGGGAAGGATTAATGGTTATTAGAACATCAGGGAGATTTAGTTTACATTAATATTGTAATTTCTGAGATACATTCATGAGTTGTGCAGTTTGCTAAAAGCTTCTGAGGCAAGTTTTATTATTGTTTATATCTTACAGCCGGTGAAACTCAGGCACCAAAGGTTAAAGAATGTGGCCCAAATAACTCAACTAGTGACAAGGTGGGATTCAAATTGATATAGTCTGGCTATAGAGCCCACCCTCCTGCCAGTACACAATAATGTTCAATCCTCTGGATTCTAATAGCTGTTTAGAGAAGAAATAGTGAAAGGACTTCTGACGAAGGCAAAAGTCCACTCAACGACTAAGGGAAGATGATTTAGTTGGCAATGAGGAAGTATAACAGACTAAATTCAAATAGATTTTATTAAGAAAATCACTTGGGTAATTATTATTATTTTGTTAACTATTACCAAAGTTACAGATGTGAAAGGATGCCTCTATGCTTTAATTTGGTTATTAACAAGATTGAACGTATTTACACACTAGTTTATTTCCTTCTGTAAATTATGCATTGCAAGGATGCATTTTATACACTGTGAGAACTCTTTATATCAGAGATATTCTAAATAATGACGTGACTTTTCAGTTTAATTATTTAAAAAAAAAAACAAACCTGAAAGTAAGCAGGTTAAAAACAAAAGAAAACAGAGGCACTCTCTTTTTCCCTCTTTAGTATATTCTACTCAGTATTACAGCTCCTTAAGTGTATTAGCTGGAGGTGGAAAGAAAAATAAGGAAAATAAAAACTATCAATTTTTTGATACTCAATTTTGAAACAAAGATAAACACAGACAGAAGTGAGACTTCAAAAGAGGTAGAAAAGGAGATTGTGAGCTAGAGAGAGAAGAGGTTATACTAACACCCAAGGTGCTCTTGAGGGACCATGGCTTGCAAGAATACTAACTCACTACTTAACCATTATTCCAACCTCAAATGCTCTTCTTCATCTGAAGCTGTCCTTAGCTCAGAATGGGAAAGATATAGTGGGAGTGGGCAAAAAAGACAGACAGGGGTTTCAGCAATGGCTTGAACAGCATCACTAGGACAAGAAGATAACTAACTGTGTGACTTTGAACTACGAACTGTGAAGTTCATAATGGGGCTGTAAGTAAAATGTTAGAAACACTATAGAAGTCTGATTTAAAGACAAAAGAAAATGGCAAAACCATAGCAGATAGTATTGGCTGCCTACCCAGCCACCATGCCTGCTCCTGCATCCCTGCCGCCGCCTTGCTGGCAAAGTCCTCCTTTTGTTCTGGTGTTGCTCTGCCCCTCACTTGACTCAGAGGGAAGTCCTGGTTAGTCTAAACCAATTGCAGAGTCCTTTGCCTTCCTCTTGTTAGAGCTTGTTTAGGGATGAGTGTGCAGCCCTCTCTAATTCCCATGAAAGGAAAACCACTGGAGATTGTCAGCTCAGCAAAAGACGGTAAGAAGAGCCATAGCCATCTTGGGATCTTGAGGGGAGCTAATTAAGAAAAAGCTACCTTCCGTAAAATGACAAAAAAGAAAAAGGAGAGAACTTATGTCCTTGCTGACATCATCAAGCCACTGAACTAACCAACCTGAAAGCTACCCTACACCTTGACCTACTGGAGATAACCAATTTTCCTTAATGTTTTAGCTATTTGGATTTAAGCGTTTTTTTTTTATTGTTTGTTTCTTTGTTTAAGACAGGGTCTCAGCCAGGCACAGTGGCTCACGCCTGTAATCCCAGCACTTTGGGAGGGCAAGGCAGGCACATCATAAGGTCAGGAGTTCGAGACCAGCCTGGTCAACACAGAAACCTCGTGTCTACTAAAAATACATAAAATTAGCCAGGCGTGGTGGCAGGTACCTGTAGTCCCAGCTACTTGGAGGCTGAGGCAGGAGAATCACTTAAACCCGTGAGGCAGAGATTGCAGTGAGCCAAGATTGCACCACTGCACTCCAGCCTGGGCAACAGAGCAAGACTCTGTCTCAAAAAAAATAAAAGACAGGGTCTCGCTCTGCCACCCAGGCCGGAATACAGGCACGATCATAGCTCAATGCAGTCTCAACCTCCCAGACTCAAGAGATCTTCCTCCCACCTCAGCCTCCTGGTAGCTGAGACCAAAAGCACACGACACCATATCTGGCTAATTTTTTTTGCTATTTTTTGTAGAGATGGGTCTCACTATATTGCCCAGGATGGTCTAGAACTCCTGGCTTCAAGTAATCCTCCTGCCTCAGCCTCCCAAAGTGTTGGGATTATACTTGTGAGCCACCAAACCCAGCTTTTTTATTTCTTACAGCTGTAACATTATAATGAAGAATTTTCCGAGATCATAATCATGATTATATTATCACAAATCTACAAAAACAAACAAACAAACTTTAATACCTTCCCTGCTACTTAAATATCTTGAAGTAATCATGTTTTCAATTTTTCCATCTTCCTGCTGGTTTTTTTACTTTACATATTATAAACATATCCAGAAGTCAAACACTTCCATTTAATAATTTTCAGCATTTCTGGCAACCTTAAAAATTGGAATAAAAGTTGCTTTTAAGGGTTTCCCTACTAAATGAAAGTCTAAATATCTGGTTGCGGGATATTGTAGAGAGCAACTAAAAGGAATAATAATATTTTCACAAAAAAATAAATTCCAGGGGTTTATCAACCAAATGTTTGTTAAATGAATCCTATTTTACAACATTATCGTATTATACAATTACAAAGGAGTCCCCCAGAGGGGAAAAACTGGCATCCCTCTATTGAGTATAATAAAACATACTGAAAAATGTAAATCTGTTTTTTAAACTGCCAAAAAAATTACTAAATTTTGTACAATGCATAAATTCAAAATTGGAGCATTATGCTAGGCTATATTCCAAATAAATTAGAAAACAAAAAGTACCAAAAAGGAGGAAATATTACTGTGTCAAAAACTTTAACCATCTTCACAGAGTGAATTCCCACAGCAGAGATAACAATGTCTAACTCTTTAATGACTTAAATTTTTCACCAGCTCAAACATGTTTTCTTTACAACGTTTGCCATAAAGTCTCACCCATTTGTGCCTGCTATAAAAACATCAGCACTGTAAATCTAACTGGTCCATTACTTCAGTGCACTAGCCCTTTCCCATCCACCTTCACCCAGTAACTTACACCTTTATAAGTATACTTGCTCCATACATGACATGTATACCTTCAACAGACAAGCTGCTTAAGAGAGCTCCTGAAAATTCTGTTAAGAATCTTCCAAAGAAGAATCTTTTTAAAATTTTTATAATGAATTTTAAAACCCCAGTGTTCTAAGGTAGGAGTTCAATCACCTCTATCCATGGAGGGAAACAGAATATCTGTTAATTCATTCAAATATTTCATGAGTACCTACCATGTATTGGTACCAGCTAAGCACCAAGATGGCAATAAACAAAGCAAACATGGCCCCTCTCTTCATCAACTCGGCCTAGAGCAAGGGTCAGCAAACATTTTCTGTAAGGGGACACAGAGTAAATATTTATGCTTGCAGGCCATAAGGCTTCTGTCACAACTACTCAACTCTGCCACTGTCATATGAAAGCAGCTATCGACAAGTAAATGAATTAGTATGACTGTGTCCCAATAAAACCTTGTGAATGGAGAAATTAAAATTTCATAATTTATGAAATAGATTTCTCATGAAATCATATTCTTTTGATTTGTTTCAACCACTTAAAAATGTAAAGACCATTCTTAGGTTGCAAGCCATACAAAAACAGGTAGCAGGTCAGATTTGGCCCATGGGCTGTAGTTTGCCACCACCTAGTCTAGACATTAATATTAACTGTAAAATTACGTGTTTACTGCTTTAAGCGCTCACAGGGAAAACACACAAGGCTATAAGAGTTTAATGAGGAGACATGGCCTAGTTTGAAGGGATCATAAAAGGCTTTTCCAAGGAAGTGACTTTCAGGCTGAAACTTAAAGCAACCAGCCAAAAGCCAGGGAGCAAAGCAAAGAGCCTTCTAGACAAGTGAACCACATATGTAAAAGCCCTCTAAGAGGAAGGAATACAACCAACTGAAGAATCTGTGAGGCTGCAGTGCAATGAGCAAAGAAAAGCACAGCACAAGGTGACCTTATAGGGAGATGGAGATCAGCCACACATGGGGTCTTGTTGTCCAGGGTCAAGTGTTCTGGTCTTTGTCCTAAGAGCAATGGGAAACCATTAAAGGGTTTTAAGTAGGAGAGGAACACAATCAGCTTGGGATTTTTCAAAGATCACCAAGACTGCAATACGAAGAAAAATTAGAAGGGAGCATGAACAGTTACAGAGAGATATGTAACCACAGTACTGGGCTGGAGATGACAGAGGCTTAAACCGGAGTGCTGGCAGTGACGTTGAGAAAGTCAAAGAGGCAAGATGTGGTGACTAGATATAGAAGCGTGAGAGGCAGGTTCCCTACAGGACTCGAGTCTCGTTTCCACAACCAGGACATTGGTATCATTCGATGAACCAGAGATAAAGTACTGAAAAAGCCGGGGGTGAGGGTTACGATTTTGAGGACAGATTTAAACATGTTGAGTTTGAGTTGCCTGTACAATATTCCAGTGTAAATGCTAATTAATCAGTTGGATATAAGGATCAGTGACCAGGACAGTAATTTAGTTTGGGAACTGTTCACATACAGACTGTAACTGAAGCCATACGAGGGATAAAATTACCTAGAGAAAGGGTAAGGAAGAGTGGCTCTCAAACTTGGTGCCACATGAGGGCTACAAGGGGAACTTTTAAAAGTTTTGATGCTGGCTACTCTGGGTGTACTACTATGGGTTAGCCCTGCTCTGCAAGAAGCACTTATAAAACAGGAAAAAAAATTTTTTTTGATGCCCAGCCAGCAGTCTTGGACCAATACATAAGAATCTCCAGGAATAGGACCCAGGCATCACTTCCATAACATTTGTAAACTTCTCCAAGTGATTCCTATGTGCAGCCAAGGATGAAAGGAAAAGAAAGCCTAAGACATTAAGAAGTAATAGTACTGTACTACAGAAAGGACAAGAGATTAAGACACTAAGCAGGTTTCTAATCCGAGCTACCTCATAATGTATCTGTCTGACCTCAGTCTACTTCATATCTCTACATTCTAGTTTAGATCAACAGAGAAGTGATAGTAGGTTTATCTCGTATATCCCCTATAGTCCCAAAAATCTGAAGCAAAATTACACAATTGAAATATTTCATTCTTTCTTTGCAATTTGAGCGGGGGAAAGGGGAGCATAGAAAAACAACTATCAACCAATTACTGGTAGTAGAATATATTTTTATGAATAATTTTCCCAGGCCAAAAACATTTTTAAATGACTGTACTGTTAATACATCAAATAGTATTTGATAGTATAGTATTTGTTAAGCCTGGAAGCATTCTAAGTGGACTAGCTTTGCTGTACCATGCTACTCTCCAGATGGCAACTGTAGAAAGTTTAAAATGGTGGTGTGAAATTTAACTTGGAAATTCCTTAATTCAGAATTTTATCTTTAGAAAAGTAAACCTTTTCTAAAGATAAAAAAGTAGGTCGGGTGCAGTGGCTCACACCTATAATCCTAGCACTTTGGGAGGCCAAGGTGGGAGGATCGTTTGAACCTGGGAGTTTGAGACCAGCCTAGGCAACACAGTGGGATCCTGTCTCTACAAAAAATTTAAAACATTAAAAAAATAGCCAGGCATGAGCTCATGCCTATAGTCTCAGCTACTCAGGAGGCTGAGGTGGGAGGATCACTTGAGCCCAGGAGATCAAAGCTGCAGCGAGCTATGATCATGCCATTGCACTCTAGCCTGGGTGACAGAGCAAGACCCCGCTTGGAAAAGAAAATCAGTAAACTGCAATTTAAGATTTGGGAATTGGCCGGGCATGGTGGCTCATGCCTGTAATCCCAGCACTTTGGGAGGCTGAGGCGGGTGGATCATCTGAGGTCAGGAGTTCGAGACCACCCTGGCCAACATGGTGAAAACTCATCTCTACTAAAAATACACACACACAAAAAAAATCAGCTGGGCGTGGTGGCGAGCACCTGTAATCCCAGCTACTTTAGAGGCTGAGGCAGTAGAATCACTTGAACCCGGGAGGCAGAGGTTGCAGTGAGCCGAGATTATGCCACCGTACTCCAGCCTTGGTGACGAGAGCCAAACTCCAGTTCAAAAAAAAAAAAAAATTATCATTTCTATGTTATTTTCCAATTTTGAAATTAACTTTGATTTACATATTTTGAGGAGTAGATCCTCTATACTAACAGCACAGTATTCAGAAGATGAAGGAAAAAAAAAGGCTTCATGCAATGACTTCTGTTCCTGTTAGATCAAGTTTACTTTGTAGGTCATAATTTAACTGAGCAACTTTAGTCTCTGTTGGTAATTCCCACTACATCCTTCAAATTTAATTTTTACCATCTCACTTCAAACTCCACAAAGCTGATATAGATGACGGCATTAATAAAATTGTGAAAGCACAGTTAGCATATGCAAATATTAACCAGCATTTGTAAATCGCTTCTGATTGTTTTTTATTACTCCCAAAACAGAATATGAGCGCTACAAAAAGACAGTTAAATATACAGCCTTCAATTTGAAGACAGTGGGATGAGACAGTGGACAAAAGTCTCCTAAAGCTAGACTGACAACGGGCAGTTTGTTCAACTCGAAAGATTCTCCTCCATCCCTCTGACAACATCTAAGGTTAGAACTGAAGGACACAGAACTTCACAGAACTTGCAAAATCTCCTGGCCTCCAAAGCACTGCTGTGAGAAATAATCATCTAGCCATGAAGGACAAAGACTTATGGCAATTTGCTAAGTAATCTTTCAAAAGATTCATTCAAACTGGTTTGTCAATGGGAAAGAGCATTTAATAAATCTGAAGATTTACAAGTGAACTTTTAAGTTTAACATTACAAGGATAGAAATTATGTCAGGTTATACCAGAACAAATGAATTATAGGGAGATGGGAATAAATTTTAAGAGCCTTAGGGAGGATTAGTACTGTAAAAAGAAACTCAAGACTATCTTACTTTTACGTTTCCCTCAAAAGACTTTTAGGCAAAGACTATCATGTGTTCGTTTGTATTGAGCAATTACCAATATTAGTAAACAACTTGTAATGGTCACTAATTTTTAAAAAAATAATTTAAAAAGTTCTTTAAGAGCCCTGACTCACTAGACACTTTTAAGATCCTAGATGTACATAGCTGATACAGCACAAATTATTTTGCCAATAATCTGTTCCTCTAGCAATGAAATACTAGTATAGAATGTGACACTTTTCTTTGATCTAAATCCTAAAACAGTATAATTATTTTGATGGAAAATTATGATACCCAGACACTGCCAAGAAAATGAAAATAATACCAGGACAGATTACAAGAGATCAAAGTTTGGAAGACCACAAACTCTTTTATGAGAATCTACAACATAGCAAGAGACTGTAAGGGAAAATAAATTATATTTCAAAAGTGAAGCCCTGCTACAA
The DNA here is from genome assembly GCF_006542625.1 of Nomascus leucogenys. NCBI lineage: Eukaryota > Metazoa > Chordata > Mammalia > Primates > Hylobatidae > Nomascus > Nomascus leucogenys. The sequence continues at coordinate 29,336,019 of NC_044381.1, forward strand.
AAAGAAAATGCCCTTTATTTACATTGATAAAACCTGCCAGAGCTTTAAAGTTGCTGAAGATAATGCTGAGAAAAGCTAAACTAAACTGCAGATTACCTCAAAGCACCTGTTTTCATGTGTTGCATAGGTTATCATTAGAGTTTGCAGACAAGCTCTTTTAAGATGTTGTAGCCACTGCTCCATCTAAAACATACACATTAAGCAGGTCATCAGGAGCAAAGGAAAATCCTGAACAATTTTGCAAGCTGATGGTACCACTGGAAGAACAGGGAGGGATATAGAAAAGGCAGGTAAATTTTAACTTAAACAGTCCAGGTTTGAGTTTAGAAGAGGACGGCTTGGCAAAATTAATCAACCAGCCCACAGAATTCAAACAGTGGATGGGTCAGGTCTAGATTCATATTCAATGCCACTTGCCAGCCAGAGGTTCAAATACATGTCTACATATTCCCTCCAGTGACTACTGCTGAGCAACTACTAAGTACAAGGTACAGTGAGGCACTGCAGTAGATACACAAATAAGGAAAACAAAAACAGTTCCTGTGCTCAAGAAGCTTACAATCCATTAAAAGGGATGAAACAAACATATTCTGAGTGAAAATACATTTGAGAAAATACTTTCTGGTAGGGAGCGGTGGCTCATGCCTGTAATACTAGCACTTTGGGAGGCCGAGGTGGGTAGATCACCCGAGGTCAGGAGTTCAAGACCAGCCTGACCAACATGGCGAAACCCTGTCTCTACCAAAAATACAAAATTAGCCAGGCGAGGTGGTGCATGCCTATAATCCCAGCTACTTGGGAGGCTGAGGCAGGAAAATCGCTCAAACCCAGGAGGCGGAGGTTGCAGTGAGCTGAGATCGCACCATTGCACTCCAGCAGCCTGGGCAACAAAAGCGAAACCCCGTCTGAAAAAAAACAAAAAGAAGAAGAAGAAAATACTTTTGAGACCCCTAAGAGAGGCTGGAGAAGATGTGGAGTTGCAACCCTATTTTGTTTAAAAACACATCTAGGAACAACAGTATTCTAAAACTGGTGATGCTCCTGAAAGGAGCGTTAAAATACCAGCCGATTAGTAACATTTCACAAATGAAAAAGGATGCCAAAAATCTCAAAAAAGAAAAAAAAAAATGACCAGCTTTGGCACAAAACCTGCTCCTCAATGCTCCACTGAACACTACAAGCCCCTAAAGCTGAACTTAAAAGCATGTGACAGCTGTTGATTGATTATAGGAATCCACAGGAAAAAAAAATGCACCCCTTGGGTGCATGACATGCATCTTATCTGTAGAACAAGGCATGGTCTACAGTGAGAGGAGGTAAAAAAAAAAAAAAAAGAAAATGTATATGATAGCGTTCTGAAAAGTATATCGTGGAGCTAGACAAATGCAAGACCCACTATCTGTTTTAAAGCAGAGTTCTGATGCAGCACCCATCCCTCCAAAATTTAACTGTTCATGCACTGAACAAGCTATCCATAAACTATCAGTACTTTTCTGTCTTAAAGGCATTTCACCACCAAAAGGGAATGTAAATTAACTCAATTCTGAAAAGAAAGGCAATCTGAAAAACACCTTTTTGGTGAAATTTATATTTAAGTAAATATTAAAGTGCACCCAACTAGACCCCCCCCATTCCTAACCAGTTGAAAGTTATGTGCAATTCTACACCTTTATATGTTAATATGAAAACTGTGATATACCAAGCCTCTCCTTCCTAACACCTCTACATATAGTTTTTCTTTGCTATTATAACTGAATAGGAATGTTTCACTACACCAAAAAGCCTGACTATAATGCTAGCAGAAAAAAAAAAAGCAAACGGGTAAGCAAACACTCAAAAAAAAAAAAAAAAGACTCGAAGAATAGGATGATAGGATGGATACCTAATAAAACATAAATGTCCCCCATTCATCTGCAAGTCATTTTCTCTCTAACAGATCTCAGATTTTCAGAACAAGTATGCAGGTTATTTAAAACTGAGTTATATATAGTCATTTAGCAGCAGCAAAAACACTTCTGGCATTATCACAGATGCTAGATCTCTGGAGGAATTTTTTTCCCCCAGACTAGCATTTTTCTTCACCAAGAACCAACCATCCATTATTTCTAAAAACAAGAGCCCTTTTCTGCCCCCTAAAACAAACAAATCACAGACCACAGTTAAATTCTACGCTAATGAAACTGTGAGATTACATCCCAGGCGTTGTCAGAGCCTATTTTTCATACACCACCACAAGACAGTTTGATGCAGTATTCCTGATTGCTTTTTATAGTATTTGTAAATACACTCACTAATCCACTAAATTAGGTAATTTACAAACAGGTCCTCTCAGTTATTAGTGGACAGTAGTCAAGTTCTATTACATTTGATCCTCATACACTTGTCTAAACATTTCCACCCAGGTTAAGGGCTCGGAACCGAGAGAAAGAGGTTGGCGAAATTTGGATGGGGGCAGGGTAGAAGCTGGGAGAAATCTCTGCATCTCAGCCCTCAGCGACAACATTCAGCCAGTGCCCACAGAAAAACTAAATTCGGAACCTCTTCCTCCTGTTACACTGGCAACAAAGAGGGAGTTTCCGTAACGCTCCCGTCACCCACCAGGTGCCCAATCTCCTTCCCAGCCCAGAGTCGGCGCTCCCGCAGGGACCTCCGAGTGCGGGGAGGCCGCGGGGCCCGGGTCACGGCACCAAGGGGGGATGGGGTGCAAGCGAGCAAGCGAGGTCTGCGGAGCGGGCCGTGGATGGGCTCCGGGACCCGCTGAAACATCTGAACCCAGCCGGGGGGGCAGCGGGCAAGAGAAAAGGGACAGAATATCTAATGAAGCAGAAACTGGAATTCGGTGGGAGAGGTGAAGAGCCCTTGCTGGGGGTACACCTGCGAGGAGCACAGAAAACAGGCGGCGGATGGCGGGGAGACTCCACGGAGGTGGAAGAGAGGAGCCAGGCCCGGAAGAACAGGGAAGGGGATGCCACCTGGGGCAGAGGAGGCGCCGCGCCAGTGCAGCCTCTACCTGCCGGCGGGCGGGACGGGCCGCTCAGGTGTGACTGGGAGGAGGGGGCCGAGTGGGGAAGGGTCCGGGAAGAGCTGAGGGCGCACTAGGGGCCGCGCAGAGGCGCCTGCGAGTCGGCAGCCGCGGAGCCAGCGCGCGGGATTCGGCGGGACCCGGGGGAGGGAAAGGCGGAGTGGGGGGTCTTTGGACTGCACGGTGCGCTCAGGGGAGGCTGGGGACAGCGAGAGGTATCGGGCGGCGGGCGCCCGCGGCGCGACGCGGCGCACGGGAGGCATCCGGGCGGGCGGCCGGGAGGCGGGAGCCCCTCACCTGCGCGGCGGAGGAGGCGGAGCTGCAGCAGCCCATGGCGGGGCCGAAGGAGCCCGGAGGCGGCGCCGGGCGCGCAGCTACGCCCCGGAGCCCCTCGGCATGCGAGCCGGCGGGCGCCCGGGGAGGGCGCGGCCTGGCCCCGCACGGCTACGCGGCGGCGGCGGCGGCTGCAGCGGCGGCTGGTACTCAAGAGGCGGCGCGGCTAGGGGCAGGCGCCAGCCACATCCCCCGGCGGCGGCGGCGGCGGCGGCTGCGCGGCTCCTGCTCTGCTCCTGCTGCAGCAGCTGCTCTCCAGCGGAAAGGGGCGGGCGGCGGCGGCGGCGGCGCCTCCCTCTGTCCCCCGCCTCCCGCCTCCCGCGCCCAGTCCCTCTCCCGCTCCCTCTCCCGGGCCGCCGCGTCCTCAGCGCCGCGCGCGTCTCCCATCAGACTCCCCGCCCCCAGTGCAGCGCCGTGCGGGCTGCAGGGCGGCGGCAGCCAGAACAAGGCCGGGCCCTTCTGCGCGTGTCAGAGGCTGCGCGGCGCCGGGCTCATTTAGCGGTGGCACCGAGGCAGCTCTCTGCCTCGAGGCTAGAGGGCAACGCGGTCTGAGGCAGCCGAAGACCGGGCCAACTCGCTGCCAAAAAGGTGCCGGATTGCTTCCAGATCTAGGAGGCACGCGGGAATTTTCCCTCTCCCTACTGGACGCACAACTCAGGATCCTGATGGCTTCTAACCGCTCCGTCGGCTGTTTTTTTCTCCAGAGGAAAGCGTACACAAGAAACCTTTCCTGGAGAAGGAATAGGTAATAAGAAGATGGGAAGAAACAAGCATCTGTTGCTACTCTCCCCATTTTGCTGATGTGGAAACTGAGCCTTGAAAGGGACCAAGAACCTAATGAAATGTCCCCAAAGTTGAAATGGTAATAAATAGCCAGAAATGAGAAAAAGGCAAAAAGTTATCCAGGCTCGCAAGTCAAAGCCATACTGGATCTAAGCTAAACTTTCTTATACAGGATAGTCTACAAAAAACAATTAGGGGACATTAATTTATTCATATTAAAAATGCTTACTAAAGACACACTACGTTCCAGTAACTGGTACTGGGAATAAAGAGACGAACAAAAGAGACTTACCAAGTTCCTGTTGCTAAATCAGTAAGACTCAAGGAAGTAGCAACAAGTTAGAGTAGACGTGGTAACTACCTTCAGGAAATTTACAATTCCGAAAGAGTCGTTAGGAAATACAGTATGAGGTGAAAACAGTTAAAAAGTGAAAGAAATAAAACTAAAGATAATGATTAATATTAAAAAAACCACATTATCAGGCACTGTTATAGCCTTCATATGTCATTTCATCTTGTCAAAGAATGTCTCAAAAGACAGCCACAGGAAAGAAAAGAAAAACTTTATTTGCAAAGATGCAAGGGAGTGAGACTTCCAAAAGGACTAATTCACCAAACATGAGACATCAAGTTTTAAACATTACTTAAAGTGTAGAGGGAAGAAAAGAACACAGAATTAAATTGACTTTACATGCACTGAAAGGGAATCTAAGCCAAGGAAAGTCGGAATGGTAGCCTGTAAGGGGACAGCTACAGAAAGGGCCAGAGAAGAAGAATTCCTAATTGATGTTTTCCTGTGCCATTTCCTGAGTTCGAGACTGTGGACGAGTTATCTCTTCAAATCTCATTATCCTCTTCTGTGAAATGCTGGTAGCAGGGATGACTGCAAAGGCTTGTGGTCAAGATTAAATAACATAAGAAAGTGCTGCTAGGTCAGCAAGTACTCAACTGCTTGAGATCTTGAATTCTTCTGCATTCATTCTAGTTTCCTTTCAAGTTAATCAGAGGGTCCACCATACCACGGAGCTGGCGAATCCTACATGTGTTCCTCATAACCATTAAACCAATAAATACAAGTGAAGACATAAAATTAATGGTTCTAGTCCCAATTCTGGTTGTAAACTCCAGAATTAGATTGTAAACTCCCTGAGAACAAGGAAAAGTATTTTCTCCTTTGTATCTCCCTCAGCTCTCTCAAATGTTTGTTGAATTATTCAGTGCAGCCAAGAATAAAAAACATTCCCTTGAGATTTTCCCTCAAAGCCAGAAAAGTACATCTTGTTTTTAACTCGGGGAGGAGGCTGAAAGTAAAATTACAGTCCTAAACAAGAAGCCATCTGTCTTCCTTCTTTATAGTCAAGGAAAGGGGAGTTGTTTCTCTTTGCAGAGTCAATATGGGAGCATTTCTCTCAGATTAGAAAAATCTTTTTGGCTAGTGCTACTGTTCCGTGTAGTAGCTAGTGCTTATTCTGTAATTGGAACTGTAGAAGGAGATAAATGCGTAACAGACTGTGGCAGTGCTTCATAAAATGTATTTTACTTTTTTAGAGATCTCTTTCCTAGACATAGATAATGGGTGAATATAATTGAAAGCAAGCACAGTCCATTGTGCTTGACTGATCTGAACTCTGGTTTTCCCTTTAAGGGTTAATAGAACTAAGAGTTCTAAGATTCTGCAAGGTGCTTTGTAAATACACCAATTATGTATGTATGCACCATATATGCATATGAATGTGATGTTTCAAAATTATACCTCGTCGTTAGCATGAGGGAAACTAACGGCTCTTGCATTGATATGCTGTACCTTCTAAGAATGAGTCTCTTTCCCATCCCCCTCACGCCCAAAAAAAGCCTTGTAAAAGGAGTGATTTAGAGAGGGGCAAATTACTATTCCTTTTCACTCTTATAAACAAGTACACACAGCATTCAATGAAATTAAACCACTGCAAACTCAGAAATCACAAAAGGGATTTTTTTTTTCTAAAACCAGTGATCAGGGTACTTATCTACCATGGTGAGATGTTATCAGGGCAAGCCCCTTCGGAGGGGCTTAGGTTGTTTTTCTTTTTCTTTTGGGAGAAAGGAGGTTTTTAAAAACTTATGTAAAAACCATCTGCGCTAACCAGGATAAAATTATAGGGTCTATCAATCTTGGTGCTGCAGGGTAAAATCGGATCACCAGCTGAGCCAGCCAGAAATGCTTCCCAGTGGTCTGGTATTGCATAATTGGCTGTGTGAATTCCAAGGGTTCCAGCTTCGGATGCAGGTCTTGGTGCTGGTCACTCACTGAGGGAAAACATTGAATTAATGGTCTTTCCATTGATTTTTATAAAGCCTGAGTCGTTGTTCACATGATTTCAGGTTTTGGGGTAACAGGAATACAAATGCATCTCTACATGTATATGTCTATAACTGCTCAGAATAGTCCTCTTAATTTAAAAACCGTGGCATTTGGTGCTGTGGCTGTGTTATTTACATTTTAGCACATACTGTGCTCACAGCCACATCCCACAAGAGCATATTTGCTTCAGCAGAGCCCTAGCTTCCAGATTTGCCTCACAACCTCTTTCTCCTGAGCATTCACATACCACCCCTGGGAGATGCTCCAAAAGCAAAAACTAATTGTAACCAAGGGCTGTAACTGTTCATTCATCGCCAGAGAGGCAAGAGCAGTCTCTATTTGAGAAGGCAGAAATGTATCTCAGCCTCCCAGTTAAGCCAGAAGTTAGAAATCCACTTTACCTGAAGAGAGCTTTCCCGAACTCAGGCATGCAACAGAAAAAGACAACATTGTATTCAGCAAGGCTGGCAATTCTTAAGTCCTTAGCTCTGCAACTTTGTTTCTGGTCACACTTGTAAGTTGATGTTCCTCCAATATTTATTAATAACTCTGGCTTTTATTTGTCGTTTCACTTGGATTTTTGTTGCAAGGTCAAACAATGTATGAATTCTCTTTAAAATGCTTATTATGAACTTGTGTTTAGAGGGGTGTATCTTCCTCCTACTACTTTTCTGAATGACTTTTTTAAACACTGTAGTCATTCAATTCATTTAATAATTTTTATATTGACTGCTTTCTATGAGCTAAGCATGTTTGATTTTGATTAAGTAGCCTGTGCTCAAGCATCAGTCCTCAGGGATTTGAGCTGTTTCCAACATAAAATTAGTGTTGGTTTTTCATTTTGGGATACTGGGATGAGGAAGGAAAGGAAATGGAAGCAGGGTTATGAGCATTAATTTGAGAAGGAAAGAAGAAATTTGTAAAGTAGGGAAATCTATTTGTTTAACAGTACATGTCTTGAGCCATTATAATGAACCAAATACCTAGCTGGGTGCCTGGGATTCAAAGACGAAGTACACTCCTTGCCTTTAGATCATTCTTAAGGGGTGGAAAGATATTTAAACCAAGAGCAGAGTATAGTTTAAATGTAATGAAAGTGAAAAGTCCACATGCTATATAAGCTTAAAGGAGGTCCACAAAGATTGATTTTTTTTTTTTATTTAAAAAATGCTGTTACATTTTTTTCCCTGTTAACCCGTTCTTACCTCCACTAGCCAAGTTCCCACTGTGTACCAAAAGCCTAGAAAACAGTTTGGTATCCAAGAATGTTTCATAAATATTTATTCAATGAATGAATGAATTTTGTCAATGAGTCCCTAGGTATTTAGATTTATAAATGCCTAGAATGTCTCAAAGGAAAGCTTGTCTTAAATATTAATTACTACTTTTTTAAAATACTTGTTGTTGTTGTTTTACTGTAAAACTTCTGGTATAAAATAGGTTTATTTTTCTGGCTGGGCACAGTGGCTCATACCTGTAATCCCAGCACTTTGGGAGGCTGAGGCAGGCAGATCGCTTGAACTCATGAGTTTGAGACCAGCCTAGGCAACATGGCAAAATCCTGTCTCTACAAAATATACAAAAATTAGCCGAGCATCGTAGTGTGCATCTGTAGTCCCAGCTACTCAGGAGGCTGAGATGGGAAGATGGCTTGAGCCTGGGAGGCAGAGGTTGCAGTGAGCCAAGATGGCACCACTGCACTCCAGCCTAGGCGATTGAGCCAAATTTTGTCAAAAAATAATAATAATTTTTCTAATATCGGAATTGTAAAAGGCTTTTCTTTGGATAACACTAGCCTAATACCATAGTAAAAGACAGATATGATTAACTACATAAACATTTTAAAACTCCTACATGCAAAAGATACTACAAAATTAATACAAATGACAAAGAGATAAATAATACTTGCAAAGTCTATATAAAGGTTTACATAATACACAAGAAGCTCCTATTTAAAACCAAAAGAAAAAGGAAAAAAAAAAAACCCACTCCACAGAAATATGAAAAGGACATAACAGACAAAATCCACAGTAAAAGAAATACAAGAACTAATAAAACGTGAAATGTTACTCAGCCTTACTAATAATAAAACTGTAAGCTTAAAAATTAGGAGACACCATTCCTCACCTAGCAAATTGGCAAAGATTTAAAAGCTTAATAATAACCAGTGTGAGAGAAGGTCGCAGTACTCTATACATGATTAATGGTGATATAAATAGTTACCCTCTTTCTGGGGAGAAATTTAAGAATTTGTATCAAAATGTAAAAGGTATATTCTTTTAACCCAGCAGTTCTTACCCTGAGAATATCCAACAGCAATACAATTTTGTTTTTAATAAGGAAAAATTGAGAGAAAACTAAATTTCCATAAACAGAAGATTGGTTAAGTAATTGCTTAAATAGTAGGAAGCACTATGCAACTGTTAAAAAGTAAGAGCAATCTGTATTTAATGACATGGGCTATGCATAACTAAAATATACCATCAACTAAAAACAGTAATTTACAAAACAGGATTATGATGGAATCCTGTTCATGTCAATCATGTGTGTGTGTGATGTAAATTGTGTGTGTGCAAGCACGTGTGTGCATGTTTGTAGAGATGAGGTTGTGAGGAATATGTACCAATCTATTAACAGCAGTTACAATCGTGGTGAAACAGAGCAAGACAGAAGACAGACATGTTCTGAATTATAACTTTTGAATTTTTTTGTAGTTTTGACAAAAGCATGTACTTAAAAAAACTATATTTAAATATTTTAATATTATAAAACCTTTTATTTTATTAAGGACAGGGAGGGGGTTCTCCTGAATGACCTGTTAATCATGAAGAACATATACAGTGTCCAGAGTACAGGGAAAGAACAGGTCACAAATGCAATGATTAGGAAAGGCTTCATAAATTGTGTTTCAGCTGGTCCTTAACACATAGCTTTGGATAAGTGAAGATGATGGGAGAAAAAGAGAACTCTCAGGTATAAAATGACTTAAGCAAAGGTGCAGGCTTAGAAATCAATAAGATCTGTTGCATGTTCCAGTTATCTGTTGTTGTATCACAAACCAAACTAAAACTTGATGACTTAAAACAACAACAGTCATCAACTCTCACCGTTGGGGAAACAGAGTAGGCTCAGCTAAGCGGTTCTCGCTTGAGGGTTGTCACGTGATTGCAGTTAGCTATGAGGCAGGAGTTATCTTGAAGTTTCCTCATGCTTAGAGGTTGATACTGTTTGCTATCAGTCAGAATACCTACTTGGAGCCTTGCCACGTGACCTGGGTTTCCTTACAGCTTGGTAGCTGAGTTCTAAGGGTGAGCATCTTTTTTTTTAACTATTCTTATTTTTATTTGTTTTATTATTATTATTGTTTTGAGACAGTCTCACTGTCACCCAAGCTAGAGTGCAATGGCACAATCTGGGCTCACTGCAACCTCCACCTCCTGGGTTCAAGCAATTCTCCTGCCTCAGGCTCCTGAGTAGCTGGAATTACAGGCACCTGCCACCACACTTTTTGTATTTTTAGTAGAGACAGGGTTTCACCATGTTGGCCAGGCTGGTCTCAAACTCCTGACCTCAGCTGATCCACCTGCCTCAGCCTCCCAAAGTGCTGGGATTACAGTCATGAGCCACCACACTTGGCCAGGGTGAGCATCTTTAGAGGACCAGACTAACACTGCATTACCTTTTACTTATTTATTTAATAATATTATTATTATTATTATTATTTCGAGACAGAGTTTTGCTCTTGTTGCCCAAGCTGGAGCACAGTGACGTGATCTTGGAGCACTCTAACCTCCACCCCCGGGTTCAAGTGATTCTCATGCCTCAGCCTCCCAAGTAGCTGGGATTACACGCATGTGCCATCACGCCCAGCTAATTTTTTGTATTTTTAGTAGAGATGGGTTTTCACCATGTTGGCCAGGCTGGTCTTGAACTCCTGACCTCAGGCGATCTGCCCACCTCAGCCTCCCAAAGTGCTGGGATTACAGGTGTGAGCCACTGTGCCCAGCCTGCATTACCTTTTATAACCTGGCCTCAGGTAGCACATAGCATCACTTTTGCTATAGTCACAGGCCCATTCAGATTCAAGGGAAGGGATCATCGGTGCTCTCCAAACCCTACCCTTGAGGAAATATCAATGTCACACTGTAAGAACAGCATGTAGGTTGGGAGATCTTGGCCTGAGCTCTTCTGTTTGTCACAGTTTCAAACACTCTCTAAAGTCTCTTCTGACAGGGGCTAGTTTTTCCTATCTACATTACCCTCTGGCATTCATAGTCCTTGGAATTTGTACCTCCTACAGATAAGAGGAATCAGAGGGTTTTGAGTAAAGTAGTAATACAGTAGGCTTTTTGCTTTAAAATGATCACTATGGTGGTATCTTACAGGGTGGACTAAAGGGAGGAAAGATTAAATAATAAAAATAGTAGGTGCTAGAGCTATGCCCCTACTCATCACCTCCCCTATTCAATTCAGAAAAATGGTACCTAAGTATGATTGACAGGAGTCTTCCATATTCCTTACCAAAGCCTTCATTCTTCGGAATGCTTTCAATGGGCCTCAATTCTTATAGAACCAGATGCTCCTGTGCCTGGCAGGAAATTACTAGGCCTTGGGAAGTAATTGAACTTTTTGAGAATACCAAGGTACCACTTCAGGGATACTAACTGATATTTCTCCCACTGAGCAAAGGACATAGACTCCTTGGAAATTAAGCCTGACTTGACCACCAACTTACTTACTTCCCAAGTGCTCCAATAGTTTGTCTCCTAGTGTGGTGCTACAGAACAACATGGAGGAATGGGGAGGGGGAGCAGGCTACAGGGTCTGCACACATTGCTGGACTAGCAATTTGAAGCTTAGCTACAATCATTCCCAGCTTCCCTCAAGTCCTGTTAAGAGATTTGTGTCAGGCAATGAAAAGTGTGCTATTAGCTTGGTTTTTGAAGTTTCTTTCCCTATTATTATTTTATTGGACAAACTGTCAAAATCCACCTGTTCTTTCTCAGAGATGTCCTTTCTTCCTTTTTCATTGGTGCTAGACAGAGTCGTTTTCCCTAATACTATGTAGTTTAGGAGAGGCTGTGTCAATTGCATAAAATATTTCTAATCTCCATAATTAAGATGCTGCTGGTCTGACAGCTTTGCTCTCTTACTCCCCCTCAGCTAGTTGCAGGGATGTAGAAAGACATTTTCAAAGAGTACTAAAGCAAAATGACATGCTGTTCCCCTCCCGAAGGGCCTGCTCATGACTGTCACTAGCTTCCCTACGCTTCTTCGTGGAGAGTTTCATTTATGGCTTCCTCAAAAGTAGGAAAGAGAAACTATGCTAAGTTTCTCTAGACCATCTTCTCTCCATCCCCCAAAAATGCATACCCTGTCTTCAGTTTAAATTCGGGGGAAATCCAGATTGTCCCTTCTTTTTCTCGCTCTGTCTCCCAGGCTGGAGTGCAGTGGCACGATCTTGGCTCACTGCGACATCCACCTCCCAGGTTCAAGTGATTCTCCTGTCTCAGCCTCCCAGGTAGCTGGGATTACAGGTGTGCACCACCATGCTCGGCCAATTTTTTTTGTGTGTGTATTTTTAGTAGAGACAGGGTTTCACTATGTTGGCCAAGTTAGTCTCAAACTCCTGACCTCAAGTGATCTATCTGCCTCAGCCTCCTAAATTGCTGGTATTACAGGCGTGAGCCACCATGCCCGGCCCTGGTTGTCACTTCTTATAGACCACTCTTGAGATCAATTCCCAGCACAGCATTTGACAGAGAATAATCACTGATAAATCTGGGTTGAACACCTGAATTACCAAATTCTGAGGTCAAAGAGAAATTTAGAGTTGAGAAGTAGCAGAACATTGCAGTTGCTGGCACAGAATCTTTGAAGATCATGTAGTCCAGTTTCCTATAATTTTGGGAAAAAAATAGAGAGATAACAGGTCACCAAGACTGCCATATATTCAACTTTTTTCTTACCTCTTGGTAGATTGATAATGTATTCAGGTATAACATATAAAAGTCCCGCTTCATCCTTACAGTAAGTCTATTAAGTAAAAATTATTATTACTATTTTAGAGATTAGTAAAATGAGATATAAAAGTCTTGATAGACTGTATTATGTTGCTATAATAAACTAATTCTCAAACCTAGGTGGTTTAATAGGAGAAAGGTTTATTTCTCCCTCACAGTATGTATGACACAGCAGTTGGTCCAGAGGGAGAGATGGCAATAATACTGTCTGCTTTACATAGTCATTCAGGTGTCCAGGCTTATGAAGGCTCTAAGATATTGTATTTTTTTTTTTTTTTTTGAGATGGAGTCTCACTCTGTTGCCCATGCTGGAGTGCAGTGGCATGATCTTGGCTCACTGCAACCTCCACCTCCCAGGGTTCAAGCGATTTTCCTGCCTCAGCCTCTTGAGTAGCTGGTATTACAGGTGCATGCCATCATGCCCTGCAAATTTTTGTATTTTTAGTAGAGACAGGGGTTTGCCATGTTGGCCAGGCTGGTCTTGAACTCCTGACCTCAGGTGATCCACCTGCCTTGGCCTCCCAAAGTGCTGGGATAACAGGCATGAGCCACCACGCCCGGCCTTCTAAGGTATTTTAGCTGCACCCTGTGTAACTTGAAGTCTTCCAACCCTCTCTCTGCAGAAAGAGAGTGTTGGATAATTACCCATGGAATTTTTACTGCCTCAGCCTAGAAATGACACATACCACTTTTGGTTGCATTTTACTGGTTAGTAGTAGTCACATGTCCTCACATTATGAAAGGGGGATGAAATGTAGAAGAAGTGGATTATTTGGTAAGCATTGCCATTGTCACTGCTCCAAGAGATAATTTGTACACTGTCCAATAGCTATTAAGTAGCAAGGTTAGCATCCAAACTCAAGCTGTCTGATGCCATAGTCCATGTGATTTCTTTTCATAACTTGATAATGCCATGTTGGACGTGGAAGTGGCCATAGTGTGGAGAGGCAGCTGTAGCATGATGGGAAAAGCCCTAGACTTGAGACAATTGAGCTAACATATCCATTTTACCACCTACTAGTTATGAGACCTTGGGCAAGTCCCTCAGCCTCTGCTAAAAGCAATTTTTCACCAGGCACAGTGGCTCATGCCTGCAGTAGCAGCACTTTGGGAGTTCGAGGTGGGAGGATCGCTTGAGCCCAGTTCAAGACCAGCCTGGGCAATATAGTGGGATCTCATCTGCAGAAAAAATTTAAAAATTAGCCAGCATGACGGTGCATGCCAGAAGTCTCAGCCACTCAGGAGGCTGAAGTGGGAGGATTGCTTGAGTCCAGGAGGTTGAGGCTGCAGTGAGCTATGATCATGCCATTGCACTCCAGCCTGGGTGACAGAGTGAGACACTGTCTCAAAAAAAAAAAAAAAAAAAAAAAAAATCACTTTTTCTGTCTATAAAATAGGAACAAACAGAACTGTCATAAGATTGTTGTGAAGGTAAAAGTATGAGAGCCTTCAAGACATATAACACACCCTCAATGAATGTTGAGGTCTGAATTCTTATTTCTTCTTCTAGCCCCTCTTTCTGCCAACACAAGTACCTTCCTGGAAATGTAAGGCCTTCCATAGTGAGACTTTCTGCTGAAAGTTCTAGTTGAAATTTTGCCAGAGGAAAGACTTTAGTAACCTGATCCCAACACTTCCAGCATTTAAGCTCTGATTCTATTACCAGTCCTTTTCCTGATATCAGCAATTTTCTGCATGTGTTGCCAACCACAACTCATTCATGACTTCAGGGAAAAGGAAAGGATAATGTCACATTGGAATTAAAAGTTGTGGCTTGAGAGCAGTCTTGCATTTAAAAACACTGTAAATGTTGGCACCTCTCTAGGAAGTAAATGTCAAGGCACTTGTAATACAGAGTGAGCACCAGTGCCTTCAGGTATTAACCTATTGAGAAAGCCCATTTGGCTCATTATTACATCCTTGTCTCAACTCCAAAAATAGATCCTCTTTGTTATTTTAATATTATTTAGAGAAAAATTAAATTTCTATTATGTGACATGAGAAAATGCCTTTGTTAGAAGGCTAATGGGCCTTTTTTTCTTTTTTTTTTTTTCTTTGTCCTGAGAAAGGAAAGTAAATTGCTTCCTATGGAAAGGTGCATAAACTCCTTCAGGCCCCTGGGTAATTGCTTAGGAGAGTATTGGTACAGATAATTGACAATCTAAAAACCAAGGTTCTTGGCAAAAGTAATGAACTTCCTTGAAGCAAGGCTCCTTTTTCAAAATGAACCTGAAGCTCAAAAACCTTTATTCCTCACTTTGCCTTTGTTGTTAGCAACTCAAACATCCTGACACACTGGTTACAATCTTGGGCTTAGGAGTGAGACAAATGTGGGATTGATAACCAGTCCGGCAAATTCTAGCTGTGGGACCCTGCCCAAGCTACAGAAGTTCTCTGAACTGCTCATCTATGACATTGCGTCATGATTATTAAATGAGGGAGAGCACTTTGCAAGGTTACAGTGGTGTATCTGGCATGCTTGACACGAGAATGACAAAATTATTAACAGTAATCATCATTTTCTTATTCTTTAGTTGGAAGCAATGAACAATTTAAAATAACACATTTCAATTTTTAAAAATGAAAATGTATGTTTTGTATGAATTGAAATTTATACTCACTAAACAAGGTATTACACCTTGCAGTTTATACTGTTTCACTTTTTAAATTTTTAAACCCAAATTAAATGTACAAATTGTCATATAGCATGATTAAATTGAATTAATCCAGTTTTACTTCTTCATCTTGAGAACCACTGTGCTATCATTATTTATATCTACTGTTTAAGTGTAGAGATATATTGTACGACAGGGATTTGAGACATGAACAATGACCTCAATGAATTTGAACAGTTCCTAACCATTATGAACTTACTCTTGAAGCAACCCCATGCAGCTATGTCCACCTGTGTCTGGGTGGATGCATAACTAGTGGTTGTCTGGATTTGTTTCCATGTAGAATATAATGCTTAGTAAGATATAAGTAATATTTGCTAATTTGAAGCATATATACACACACATATAAATATAAGTATTAGATATATATAACATATATCTATAAGTATATATATATACACACACACACCACATTATTAAAATTCAACAGTTTTGAAGGTAGACCAACCAAAGATTTTTTTAAGGAAGAATATTTTTATTACTGACATTGCTTTTTGTTTTGTTTTGTTTGTTTCATATAGGGTCTTGCTCTGTTGCCCAGGCTGGACTGCAGTGTTGGGATTACAGGCATGAGTCACTGTGCCTGGCCAACATTGTTTAAAATTGTGGGCACATGGTGATAATAGAAAGCAGACAGATGAGGTTTTATTGCTTTTTCACATCCTCTGCAGACAATTCACCCCCTAATGTTGCACCAGACTAGGCTCTTCCGCTGCTCTGCCCTTGGAATACCACTGCATAGTTCCTGGCAGATAGCAAGAACTCCATACCTGTAAACTATTATTATTTCACTACAGGTCTTTTAAAACTTGAGAGGTTCCTAGAATTTTACTTTTTCTTTCTTTCTTTTTTTTTTTTTTTTTTTTTGCAGAGAGAGAAACAATGACATGGAAATATGACTTAATTCTCCAATAAAGAACTGGTATTATCAGGCCAGGTGCGGTGGCTCGCACCTGTAATCCCAGCACTTTGGGAGGCCAAGGTGGGTGGATCACCTGAGGTCCAGAGTTCGAGACCAGCCTGGCCAAAATGGTGAAACCCCATCTGCACTACACATACAAAAATTAGCTGGGTGTGGTGGCGCATGCCTGTAGTCCCAGCTACTTGGGAGGCTGATGCAGGAGAATTGCTTGAACCTACAGTGAGCTGAGATTGCACCACTGCACTCCAGCCTGGGCAACAGAGTGAGACTCCATCTTGAAAAAAAAAAGAAAAAAGTAGTATTATCTTAAAAAAATTTTTTTTTCTGTGATAATAGTTTTGGTGACTTTTAATTTAGAAAATATACAAAAGTGTTTTTAAAAGTAAACAAAAGAGGCTGGGCGAGGTGGCTCACGCTTGTAATCCCAGCACTGTGGAAGGCTGAGGTGGGCAGATCACTCCTTGAAGCCAGGAGTTCCTAGCCAGCCTAGCCAACATGGTGAAACCCTGTCTCTACTAAAAAATAAAAAAAATTAGCCGGGCATGGTGGCACATGCCTGTAATCCCAGCTACTAAGGAGGCTAAAGCACAAGAATTGCCTGAACTCAGGCAGTGGAGGTTGCAGTGAGCCGAGATTGTGCCCCCGCACTCCAGCCTGGGCAAGAGAGTGAGACTCTGTCTCCAAAAAATTAAAAAAATTTAAAAAGAAGTATACCAAAGACAATAAAACCCCCTATAGTCATGCTATCCAAAAGACAAAAATAACAAGCATTTATTGATTACTCTATCTCAGGAGTCCTACATTCATTCCATTTATTTTAATCCTTCCTGTGAACCTATGAAGTAGTTTCAGGTTTTACATTTTTCTTTTTTT
The DNA here is from genome assembly GCF_006542625.1 of Nomascus leucogenys. NCBI lineage: Eukaryota > Metazoa > Chordata > Mammalia > Primates > Hylobatidae > Nomascus > Nomascus leucogenys. The sequence continues at coordinate 29,352,991 of NC_044381.1, forward strand.
TTTTTTTGAGACAGAGTTTCGCTCTTGTTGCCCAGGCTGGAGTGCAGTGGCGCTATCTCGGCTCACTGCAACCTCCGCCTCCCAGGTTCAAGCGATTGTCCTGCCTCAGCCTCCTGAGTAGCTGGGATTACAGGCATGCGCCACCACGCCCGGCTAATTTTGTATTTTTAGTGGAGACCGGGTTTCTCCACGTTGGTAAGGCTGGTCTCCAACTCCCAATCTCAGGTGATCCACCCTCCTCGGCCTCCCAAAGTGCTGGGATTACAGGCATGAGCCACCACGCCCAGCCACATTTTTCATATTTTTTTTAGAGGAGGTAACTGAATCCTAGAGACGTTGCAGAAGTAGCCCAAGGTTGTAAACCTGAGCTTGTGAGTGGCAGGCCAGGATTCAGACACAGCTCTGTTTGATTGGAAGCCTAATCTGTTAACAACTCTGCTGTTTTACAACAACTCTGTGTTCCCCGCTGACCATTATTAATATTTTGGTGTTTTGCCTTTCAGTTTATTTTATACGTATGTGTGTTTTCTAAATGTATATGTAGTTTTTTGAACAAAATTGGCATCGTGTTGTTTATAATGTTTTGTATCCTACTTTTTAACCTAATGTTACAGTGTAAGCATTTTCCGCATCATTATATAGGATTCAAAAGTATGATTTTCAGTGGCTACATAATAGTCCATCATATGCTTTACCATAGCTGAACAAACAAATCCTCTTCTGTGGGACTCCACTTTGAATAAAGTTCTTAGAAATGTAGTTTGTTACAACCATTCTGAAAGTCAGTTTGGTAATATATCGTGAACTGTACAAAGCTCTTACCTTTATAACCTCGCTTCTAGGAGTTTATTCAAAGGAAATAAACAAAATTATGGTCAAAGATTTATGAATGAGGGTGTTTATCACAGTGATAGTAAAAACGTATTTATGTGCATAGAAGAAAGATGAGAAGAAAACAATGATACATTAGCAATGTATCATTAGTTACTGATATAACTTTTATTTACTGAGTTATAGATTATTTTTATTTTATTGCGCTTTATTTTTTATTTATTTATTTTTTGAGATGGAGTTTTGCTCTTGTTGCCCAGGCTGGAGTACAATGGCACGATCTCAGCTCACTGCAACCTCTGCCTCCTGGATTCAAGCGATTCTCCTGCCTTAGCCTCCCAAGTAGCTGGGATTACAGGCATGTACCAACACACCCAGCTAATTTGTTTTGAATTTTTAATAGAGACGGGGTTTCACCATGTTGGCCAGGCTGGTATCGAACTCCTGACCTCAGGTGATCCACCCGCCTCGACCTCCCAAAGGTTGGAATTACAGGCGTGAGTCACTGCACCCAGTCTTATTGCACTTTAAATTACATTTCTTATATATCTTTTTAAATTTTTATTATTTATTACATTTTTCAGTATTGTCTAAAATTCCTGTAATAAGCATGTATAACTCCTAAAAATTAAAAAGAAGTTATTTTTAAAATGTTGGTAATTTTTGGTGAATCTCCAACTCACCAATCACTGAATCCTGATCAGTTACAAAGTTACAAAGTCTGATTAAAATATTCTGTACAGCTCATGCTTTCCAACAATATCTGGTCTAGGCTGGAATTAAATGTCACTTTGTTTTCTCCCACGGTTCCTTAAATCCTCAATTGTTAGTGGCTTTTACTCCACCAACTCTTTGATTGCTCCCAACCTTACCAGGATGAAGGCATTCATTTACTTCTACAACTGCTTGTTTTAAGGATAACTAGTTTATTTCTCTCATTAGGAAATTAAAGAAATATTGACAGGCCCAACTGTTTCAGATCAGAGGAAATATTTTTTTCTAACTTCAAAAAAAATTCCTTCTGTGTAGCTAGCTCTCTCTAGAAATTTTGGACATGGTTAGCAGTTTCCATCACAAGCATAAGCTTCCTGTATGTCTGGGCAATGATATGTTAGCTGTTATCCTCAGCCAAGTCTGTTCACTTAGGACTCAGTTTTCTCACCTATAAAATGAAGACTTAAAGTCATTGAGCTGTAGGGTCTCTGCCTACTCTTAATCCTTAGGTAAAAACCCACCAGTAAGAGACTGAATGTTAGTTCTTTCTGGTCCCAATTCTGAAGGAGAATGTAAATATAACATATTAAATATAACTGAAGACAGAATAAGAAAACTAAAAATAGGTTACAAGAAATTAGTGTAAAAGAAAAAATATACTGAGAGATATATTTATTAAGGTAAGTATATCAATTCTCTGAATGATACCCAAGCAATGAGTTTAGTATAGAGGTTTAGTGTACTATTAAGGGAAGTTGCTGAATTTAGAAATAAATAGACCCTGAAAGGAGACTTGACTCTGTCATTTATTAGCTACACGGCCTTGAGCAAGTTATGTAAACCCATGGCTGCTTTTTAGAGTTTCTCTTTGTCTTGATATTCTGAAGTTTCTGTACAGTGTCCAGATGTGGATTTATTTTTGCTTATCCTGCTTGGGAATGGTTGGGATTTTTGAATCTGTGTGGGTAGTACCTTTTATTAGTCTTAGAAAATTCCTAGCAATTCAATATTCAAATATTGCCTATAAAAGCAAAACAATATGACTTCTGGGAATGGCTTTAACATATTTTGACAAAGAAGGAAATAAAAATAAAGAAAGAAAATAAACAAATGTGTCAAAATCTTGATAACCGTGAAGTCTGGGTGATAGGCATATACGGTTTATAGTACTGTTATCTACTTTTTTCTTTCATGTATGCTTAAATAATTTTATAATAAAAAATAAAGAGCCATAAGAAAATTAACAACCATTCTGTCTCCTTCTCCTTGTAGAACTTCAGTGGAGTGTACATCAGACCTTGTTCTACACTTCATGTCTCTGAATGCTCAGAGTTTGCATATTTTTATCTCTTGTGATATTGTGAATAATTTTTTCTAACCTACATTTAGTTTACTTATTCTGTCTTCAGTTATATTTAATGTTATTCAGTATTTAATTTTGGTTATTATAATTTGTATTTATAGACATTGATTTTGGTTCTTTTTCAAATTTGTTAGGTTACTTTATCCCTTATACTTTTTCTCCAATCAGAAGTGAGCTTTCTCCAAGTATTAAAACACACACACACACACACACACACACACACACACACACAACCTCCTTCCCCAGCTATTAAAAAAATAGGCATAGTTGTTTTAAGTATATTGTTCTATAGCCTAAGTCTCATAATTCCAACATCAGAAATATGTGAAAATCTGGTGTATTTTCTATTTGTTCTGTGGTTTCTAAAGGTTCTTGCTCATGGTGTCTTGCTTGTGTGCTTGATTATTTTTGACTGTGTGCTGCTCATTTATTTGAAAAACGATATGTGGGATTTTTTTCTGATCTAGGATAAAGGCGTTTTCCTCTAGAGTGGATATATATTTGATTATTTGGTGTTCAAAGGCATTAACAATTCAGAACAATTTTTATATAAATTCAGAAGTTGACAATTTTTTTGACTAATCAAATTCAGTGATGTGTCTGTAGGCTGCAAATTTGAGTGATGATTAACTTGTCGAAACTTTTCGGTCCTTTTCCCTCTCTCTTAGGCTCAGCAACAAAGTATTTTTCTTGTAGCCCTTGGAGTAGGGGAGAGGTATAAACCTTTGGGACCCCACCTTCATTGGAGTAAAGGGGTCCCTCCTTAGAGATTCTATTTTGGACAAGACATTGGCTTTAATTTTCATCCCCCTTGCCATGGGAGGCTATCAGCACTCTGGGAAAAAAAGCAGCATCAGTGCTTTCTCTTACCTTCCTGGAAAAAGATGAATGATAAACTCTTCTAAGTTCCAATTTCTTCATATGTAAGATGAAGTTAATATTGCTTTACTAACAGAGTTGTGTGTTAAGCAAGATACAAAATGCCCTTTTTAAATTGTAAATTACAATATAAACTTCCTCTGGAACCCAGGGCCCTTAGGGTTTGGGAAACCTCTTCAAGTTGCATGGATACTTGAGGGTATGTATATTTTTCTATGTGTGTTTCAGAGGGTGCTCATATATTTAATGAGTTTCAAATAATCCATTGACCACCAAAAATTTTTAAAGCATTTGAAAATGGAAATTATTATTTGAAATCAAATAAGTACGGGAAGAAGGCAGAAGATTGGACTTGTGTTTATTCATTTAGACGTTGCTGAAGTGGGCCGGGTGCGGTGGCTCACACCTGTAATCCCAGCACTTTGGAAGGCCTCCTGATCACGAGATCAGGAGTTTGAGACTGGCCTGGCCAACATGGTGAAACCCTATCTCTACTAAAAATACAAAAAATTAGCCAGGTGTGGTGGTGCATGCCTGTAATCCCAGGTATTTGGGAGGCTGAGGCAGGAGAATCAGTTGAACCCAGGAGGCAGAGGTTGCGGTGAGCGGAGATCACACCATTGCACTCCAGCCTGGGCAACAAAGTAAGACTCTGTCTCAAAAAAAAAAAAAAAAAAAAAAGATGTCGCTGAAATGTTTTAATCTTTGCCAATTACTAAAATAGTGATTATTTGCTCAATAAAACTATGTTTTATCTGTTCTCTTCTAGACTATAATTTTATGTGTGTGAAATTCAAGGGGAAAAAGGAAACAATACATAATCCAGGTAGGAAGAGCATTTTGTTCCTTTCATTATTTATTCCTTGCAGACTTTCATTCATAGATGCATAGACTCTTAAAGTGTTAGAGCTGCTGAATGCGTACAGATCAGCTAATTTAACCTTCTTAGTTTACATTTTAAGGACACCAAGGAAAGGAAACAGATAAATTTCCTGGAATTATAAATGTGACAAACATTCCAGAGATTTTCTGCTAATTAAAATGTTGCTTTTGACTAAGAAAACATAGCAGAGTTGGAGATTTCCCCCCTTTTCCTCTATGGCATCACCAGTGTCACACTTCAGGGCCTGATCAAATGTTTTATCTTCTGAAAAGCTTTCCTGGCTCAGATGAGGTGACTCATGTCAGCCTACACAAAGGCTTCTTCCAATACTAGAATTTCTACTATAATTTTTCAGCGTTTCCACATAACAAGTCTTACCATAATCCAGCAATAGAGCAAAAGAGAAGTCAAGGATGAGAAGCTTGATAATGTGAAGGTTTAATTCTTAGGTGGGTAGCAGTCACTCTTTCATTCAACAAGTATTTACTAAGTACCTACCATGTGCTGGGTGCTAGAATTACAATGATAAACAAAAGATGTGGTCGTTATTTCTCCATTTTCATACCACCTCTTTAGTCACTACTTTTCTTTCTCTTTTGGACAACTCATAGTTCTCAAAGGTCAGGCAGCAGGCCTTAGTCATGCTAATGGAGATCTAACCTTTCATGGAATCAGAGATTTTTTCCAGCGCAAGGGAATTTCAGTAATTTTCCAAATGAGGCCTTTGTCTCCAAATCACAGTGATAATTACCAGCAAAGTCATAACTTGAACTCAGGTCTTCTGACTTGAAGCCCAGTGCCTTTTTTTTGTTTGTTTGTTTTTTTACCCACAATGCTCCCATGTAGTATAGCATCTGGCTTCTGGATGGACTTTTGCAGCACCAACCGCCATTTCTAAGACACAGTAGTGTCATAAATGTTGTTGAATGAATAAACAAATAACAGCTATTCTACTGCCCAATCCTTTCTTTCTCCTTAGAATAGCAGAGAGTAAAGAAAGCAAACCAGCAGAATGTATCTGGAGTTTCCAAGCATCATTATCAGCATGAATGCATGTCCTTTGGGAACTCTGCCACTGAAGTCATTCAATCAAGTAGAAATTGAATCAATGTCCATTCTTAGTACAATAATTAAAGGATACCAATATCTCAGAACCAGCTGGTGGAAAATAATCTCTGGTCTGTTTTATAAGCAATATCATATATAAAGGTGGAAGGCCTTCAGTGTTTTCCCCTGAACAGCTTTCTATGGTACACAGCATAGACATCCAGGCAAAAGGAAGACAAGCTGGTTCACCGTCATCTTTGATTTCTCTCCAATCTCCACACTACCTCCAACGTGATAGCTTTAAATGCAACATGAGAAATGTTTCATCCAAGATTATGTAGCTAGTAAGCAGTGAAGCCAAGACTACAGCCTGTGAATTTGGATTTAAATACTTTGCCACCCATTTATCACACTTTTGATCAGATTTGGATCCACTGTAATTGGCCCCTTTTTCTGACGGTAGCCATGTATTTTAGAGCTGCATTGTGCAATACAGTAGCTGCTGGCCTCCTGAGGCTATTTAAATTTAACTATGGTGGTGTGTGGCTGTAGTCCCAGCTACTTGGGGGGCTGAGGCAGGAGAATTGCTTGAACCCAGGAGGTGGAGGTTGCAGTAAGCTGAGATCATGCCACTGCACTACAGCCTGGACAACAGAGCGAGACTCCGTCTAAAAAAAAAAAAAAAAACATTAAATTAACTAAAATCAATGGCTGGGCACTGTGGCTTATGCCTGTAATCTCAGCACTTTGGGAGGCCGAGGCGGGTGGATCACCTGAGGTCAGGAGTTCGAGACTAGCCTGGCCAACATGGTGAAACCCTGTCTCTACTAAAAATACAAAAATTAGACGGGTGTGGTGGCATGCACCTGTAATCCTAGCTACTTGGGAGGCTGAGGCAGGAGAATCGCTGGAACCCAGGAGGCAGAGGTTGCAGTGAGCTGAGATAGTGCCGTTGTACTCCAGCCTGGGTGACAGCAAGACCCCATCTCAAAAATAAATAAATAAATAAATAAAATTAAAAATTTAGTTCCTCAGCCATACTAGTCCCATTTCAAGTACACACTAGTCACAAGTCGCTAGTGATTGTGTGTTGGACAGTGCAGACATGGAGCATTTCCATCATCACAAAAAGTTCATTGGACAGCACTGCTCTAGAGACAGATTTCCCTTTTTTTGTCTAAGGTTACTAGGGTCAGAAAGTCTGATAGAATACTTCCTCTCTCCAAACGGCAAATGAGGCCAATAGACAGAGCTACTTAGTCTATTCCATACTTTCTAAACTCTTAAATGGAATTGATAGGGCCTAGCTACTCATCTCTGGGATGGGTAAATCTGAAACATGCTACTTAGAAAAGGATGATTAATTTGTTGTCGTATCAAGTCCCTTGAACATAAAATATAAATAAATATAAATTAAAGTATGCATCTCTCTGCCCTACTCTGATCTGTTATATGAGTATATATTTCTTTGGGATTTAGAAGAACATTATGTTTCATTCTCAGGCTAGTGATTCATTAAGAATACATTTCTCAATGACATTTCCATAGATCATCATTCTCTAGGCAGACTATCTTCCTAGATCTCTGGGCCCATTTTCCTTCCAGACTAAAATCCTCTGGGAAAAAGATCTAAACATTTCAATTCTAACAGGATGTAAAGCTCTCTAGTTGAAAATTTGTAGCAGATATTCAAATTGGGAAATGATAACTATGATGTGAAATAAACTATATAAAGAAATGTACAAGTGAAAGATTATATTGTCACCTATATACCACAAGTGAGTTATTCTACCCGAAAAAAAAGATAGCTTATTTTGGCCAGGAGTGGTGGCTCACACCTGTAATCCCCAGCGCTTTGGGAGGCCGAGGTGGGCGGATCACGAGGTCAGGAGATCGAGACCATCCTGGCTAACATGGTGAAACCTCGTCTCTACTAAAAATACAAAAAATTGGCCGGGCGAGGTGGCTGGTGCCTGTAGTCCCAGCTACTCAGGAAGCTAAGGCAGGACAATGGCTTGAACCCCGGGGGGCGGAGCCTGCAGTGAGCTGAGATCACGCCGCTGCACTCCAACCTGGGTGACAGCGAGACTCCGTCTCAAAAAAAAAAAAAAAAAGATAGCTTATTTTGCTTTGTTGTATGTCAAATGACAACAACAACAACAACAACAACAAAAGACGAACAATTTACACACAGAACCCAGGGTGACCATTTCTTTTTGCTTGACATAGTTTGTATTTGCAAACATTCCCCATTCATTTGTGTGAAATAATTGGAAAAAAACATGCAATTTTCACAAAATTGGAGAAGGAAGAGGGGTCAGCTTGCAGCTCTAGTGCTCCCTTGTTGGATGGGTAATTTGGTATCGAGAGGTAGCCATGGTGACCAGAAAACTTACTCATGTGACTAACGGTGCAACTAATGATGCCCACAATTACTTAATTGCAGGCATGCTTAATGGCTTTTGCCATTTTCAGATGGTGCTTATGGCTAATTGTGGCTGCAAGTGGGTAACTACAGGTGCAATCAGATACGTTCCTAATTTTTACATTTGTGCTGACAGCAGAAGAAACCATTCCTTCTAAAATGAGGCGTTATAAAAAGAGAGCTGAAATTAGTTCTTTCAAGTCCACTGATGATAGAACAGCCTCTGACACAAAAACAAACACAAATCATTTCATGTTGAAGCGGAGGAAAGTTCTAGATGATCATTGGATCTTTTGCTACACTCCAACCCCACCTGTGCATTCTCCCCTTTCCCCTTAGTGTTCTCCCACTTGAATTCCTGCTACTACTGCCACTACCAAAAGGGGACTTTTACTTTTTCCTTATAACTCTACAGTTCCTGTCCCATCATGGAATATATATTGTTTTTTAACGTTACATTGTCTGTATTTGAAAAGATTTTTTTCTTTTTTTTTTTTTTTTAGACAGAGTCTTGGTCTGTCACCCAGGCTGGAGTGCAGTGGTGCGATCTCAGCTCACTGCAGCCTCTGCCTCCCAGGTTCCAGCGATTCTCCTGCTGGGTAGCTGGGATTACGGGCACACATCACCATGCCCAGATAATTTTTGTATTTTTAGTAGAGACGAGGTTTTACCATGTTGGCCAGACTGGTCTCCAACTCCTGACCTCAGGTGATCCGCCTGCCTCAGCCTCCCAAAGTGCTAGAATTACAGGCATGAGCCACCGCACCCAGCCTTGTATTTGCAAATACTTTTAATACATGGCATGATACATATGTGCTCGAGTGACCTCTAATATATATCCTGGGGCAGATAAGTTAGCTTTTGAAGTTCTCTCATCAGGACTTAACACTCCAAAGATGGCTATGCAGTACTTTGAAATCCTTATCAAAATCTCACCTGAGGGATTTTAATCAGAGATAAATTTTTTTTGAGATGGAGTCTCAGTCTGTCACCCAGGCTGGAGTGCAGTGATGTGATCACTGGTCATTACAACCTCCACTTCCCAGGCTGAAGCAATTCTCCCACCTCAGCCTCCTGAGTAGCTAGACTACAGGCATGCACCATCACACCTAGCTAATTTTTATATTTTGGGGGGTAGAGACAGGATTTTGCCGAATTGTAGTTCCCAAATCCCCCTGTGTCATGGGAGGGACAGAGTGGGAGGTAATTGAATCATGGGGATGGTTTCCCCTGTGCTGTTCTCGTGATAGTCAGTAAGTCCTCACGAGATCTGATGGTTTCATAAGGGCCTTCCCCCTTATAAAACTCTCATTCTTCTTTCTCCTACCACCATGTAAAGAAGGATGTGTTTGGTTCCTCTTCTGCCATAATTGTAAGTTTCCTTAGGCCTCCCCAGCCATGCAAAACTGTGGGTCAATTAAACCTCTTTATAAATTACCCAGTCTTGGGTATGTCTTTATTAGCAGTATGAGAATGGACTAATACAGATGGGTGTCCTGTGAGTAAGCCCTGTACTCTACTAATTGTCAACTCTTCTTGTTTGGGGCCTGAGGGATGAACTTTAGCCACAGCCAAATGGCAGAACTGTGAAGACTTGCAAGTAATGAGGTGGAGAAAATGTTGGTTACCAGAACCCTCTGAGGGAGAGCCCTTTATTTGATTAGAAGAAATACTTTGAAATGACATTTGGGGTGGAAGGTGAAGTCTCAAGGGCCTTCTCCATCGAGAAAAAAATGTTTGCTAAACTGCTTTGCATGAGACAAGGAGAGGAATTGTATTGCTCCTAAGAGACAGTGAAGAAGGGGGAGGACAGGGAGATGGGGGAAAGAATGCAACCACAACACCGGCAGAAAGATATCTGCTGCACAATGGAACCTTTTGTGTCAATGCACAAATTCTCATAAAATATACTAAGCTAATGAATGTCTAGTATGCATGATTATCTGTGAAGATTTGTGAAGAGGTTGAGTTTGCTATCTGGACTGAAGCTGAACACTATCTCTGAAGTTTGGCTCACAACCTCCCTTCTCTCTCTCTGTCACACACACACACACACACACACTACACCCACCCCCACACTGTGATACAGAAAGAGCACTGGGTAGAGGCAGGTAAAAGGAGAATTATTCTATCACACTGTGACATGACAGGCAGGCTGAGGGTATCAGCAGGCTTGCAGAAACGGGCATGGTGCCCAGGGCTTGGGCAGCCACAAGTCAGAGGATGATTAGACAATGGAAATCAACAATTTATAAAGGCTGGAGGACAAGGCCACAGGGAGTGTTCAAAGTCCAGGCACACAATCACCATTCGGGGTGTGTGCCTGTGCTGTGGGATTTGAGTGAGGTAGAGGAGCAAATGGCTGAAAATTTCTCTCAGCTCCGTGGTGTGACTGACCCAGTGCTGGAGATTCCAAAGGGAGTAAGATGCTGCACCCCCTTGCACTTGGAGAGAGATCATTAGAATACAGTCATAAAATTATGGTCGTAGGAAGCTCAGAAGAAGCTGGCAGGTTAGGGAAGGCTTGCACAAGGACGTGGTTCTTGCTATGAGCTTTGAAAGGTGAAGAGTATATAGAAAGATTGTGAAGAGAGGTTTTTCTGGGCAGAAGGATTAGCCTATGTGAAGAGGCAGAGGCATGAGAGTACAGGGCAACTGAGGCAGGAGATGAGGGTCTCAAAGATCTGAATGGCTTTGCTTGCCATTTGAGGACTCTAAACTTCATCTAAAGGTACTGGGGAACCATGGAAGAATTTAAAGCTGGTGGAAAGCATGACTAAATTTGCCTCTTATAAAGATCTCCCTGGTTTACATGCCCATCTTCTGGGCTCTCAAAGTATTAACCTGTCAGTGTTTCAGTTTTTTTTTTTTTTGAGACGGAGTCTCACTCTGTCACCCAGGCTGGAGTGCAGGGGCACGATCTTGGCTCACTGCAAGCTCCGCCTCCCAGGTTCACACCATTCTCCTGCCTCAGCCTCCCGAGTAGCTGGAACTACAGGCGCCTGCTACTATGCCGGGCTAATTTTTTGTATTTTTAGTTGAGATGGGGTTTCACCGTGTTAGCCAGGATGGTCTTGATCTCCTGACCTCGTGATCCGCCCGCCTCGGCCTTCCAAAGTGCTGAGATTGCAGGCGTGAAACACTGCGCCCGGCCTCAATTGTTTATTTCTCCACCTTACTACATTGTGAACACCTTGTGGGAAAGAGCTGTATCTTTCATCTCTGCACATAGTATATTGTCCAGGGGACATAGTAGGTATTCAATGGATTTTTTTTTTCTTTTGAGACAGAGTCTCGCTCTTGTCACCCAGGCTGGAATGCAGTGGTGTGATCTCAGCTCACTGCAGCCTCTGCCTCCTGGGTTCAGGTGATTCTCCTGTCTCAGCCTCCTGAGTAGCTGGGATTACAGGCACCTGCCACCATGCCCAGCTAATTTTTGTATTTTTAGTAGACAGGCGGTTTTGCCATGTTGGACAAGCTGCTCTCAAACTCCTGACCTCAGGTGATTCGCCCACTGAGGCCTCCCAAAGTTTTGGGATTACAGGTGTGAGCCACCACGTCTGACCTCAGTGGATTTTTTTTTTTTTTTTTTTGGAGACCGAGTCTTGCTTTGTCACCCAGGCTGGAGTGCAATGGTGCGATCTCGGCTCACTGCAACCTCTGCCTCCTGAGCTCAAGTGATTCTCCTGCCTCAGCCTCTCGAGTAGCTGGGATTACAGGTGTCCGCCACAACGCCTGGCTAATTTTTGTATTTTTAGTAGAGACGGGGTTTCACCATGTTGGCCAGGCTGGTCTTGAACTCCTGACCTCAGGTGATCCACCTGCCTAAGCCTCCCAAAGTGCTGGGATTACAGGCATGAGCCATGGTGCCCGGCCAGTGGATTTTTAAAAAAGTATCCTATCCAGAAATGAACAGTTGGAGGGTGGTACAATAAGACAGAGAAATGAGTGAGGAGGTTAATAGAGCAATCAAGATGGAGATAGTGAAAGCCTGAGGAAAATGTAATGGCAAATAGGGATTGAGAGAAGGACCCTAATCTAGAGATACTTATAAAGTAGAATTTACTGGACTTGGTGATTGATTCGTTTGTTGAAAAAATTGTTAGAAAAAAGTATTAAGGATGACCCCGAGTTTCTGTTCTAGGCAACAGCTTGGATCCTATGAAAAACAGGAGGAAGAAGAGGTTTGTTTTTAGAGGGGAAAGGGAGATTATCAGTTCCCTGAATTTCAGTAGCCTATGGACCATCAGAAGAGATACCTATCAGGCTGCTACTGGATGGATTATGCTCACTATAGACCTAGATCTCTAACATGGAGACTGTGGGTTGGAAGTAATAAGTCTACAGATGATCTTTCAGATGTGAGTGTAGATGTGCTCTTATAGGGAGAGTATGTAGAAGAGGGTGGAGGATAAAACCATGAAAAGTGCTAACATTTGTGAGGTAGAGATGGAAAAGAGTTGCTCTTGAAGAAAGAGTTGAAGATGTAGGAAGAAAATTAGGAGATAAAAAATTATTACAGAAATTCTTATAATGGAAATACTTATTCTTTTTTTTTCCTTTTTTTGAGGGGGAGTATTGCTCTGTCGCCCAGGCTGGAGTGCAGTGATGCCATCTCGACCCAGTGCAACCTCCGCCTCCTGGGTTCGAGCGATTCTCCTGCCTCAGCCTACTGACAAGCTGGGATTATAGGCGCGCACCCCCATGCCCGGCTACTTTTTGTATTTTAGTAGAGATGGGGTTTCACCTTGTTGGCCAGGTTGATCTCGAACTCCTGACCTCAAGTGATCCACCCACCTGGGCCCCCTAAAGTTCTGGGATTGCAGGCATGAGCCACCGCGACCAGCTGGAAATAATTATTCTTCACTGCATTTCCATGAGCTCTTCCACATTTCCCAGTTCCCCTTCTAGAAGGTAGGGTCAAGTGGCTAGTTCTGGCAATGTGCTCTGAGTAGAAGGGATATGTGTCTTTTCTGCATAGAAGCATTTAAGAGCTGGTGTGTGACCCTCCAGCTATATCTTCCTCTGTCATAGCAACCACAGAGGCCTTATTTTTTTTTTTTTTTTGAGACGGAGTCTTGCTCTGTCCCGCAGACTGGAGTGCAGTGGCATGATCTCGGCTCACTGCAAGCTCCGCCTCCTGGGTTCACGCCATTCTCCTGCCTTAGCCTCCCGAGTAGCTGGGACTACAGTTGCCCACCACCACACCCGGCTAATTTTTTTGTATTTTTAGTTGAGACGGGGTTTCACCGTGTTAGCCAGGATGGTCTTGATCTCATGACTTCGTGATCCGCCCGCCTCCGCCTCCCAAAGTGCTGGGATTACAGGCGTGAGCCACCGCGCCTGGCCCAGAGGCCTGTTTTTGACTTGACAGAACTGCAAGATGGAAGTAACCTGGATCATGGAGTAACCACATGGAAAGCCCTAGGCCATTCACTTTTGCATGAGTGAGAAGTAAATGTTTGTTGTGTTAAGCCACTGAGATTGGGGGTTAATTTGTTACTGCTAAATAATTTAGTCTACCCTGACCAATATCATCAACGGAGGAGAGTTTCAAGTAAGGGCAGGCCAAATATGACAAAGAAATAAAGCAAAAACGATCAATTAGTGACTAATAGTGGATTTAGAAATTAGGACATGAGAAGCAAGGTGGGAGGGGATTTTATTGTGAGAAGTCAAGGATTGAACAGGAGGAAGGACAGTGGGAAGAGTCAATGCAGATGGATCCTTTGGAAAGTTTGTATAAGAAGTGAAGAATAAGAAGCAGTCACTGGAGGGGGACAACGGAACATGTGGTAAACAAACTTGCTTTTGTCTTTAAGAAGGATGTTTATAGGCTTTTGGGGAAAGGGAGTAGAGAGTGAGAGACTGAAGATATAGAAAAAGAAGAAGGCCAAGGTGGTGGCTCTCGCCTGTAATCCCAGCACTTTGGGAGGCCAAGGCATGTGGATCACTTGAGGTCAGGAGTTCATGTCTAGCCTGGCCAACATGGCAAAACCCCGTCTCTACTAAAAATACAAAAATTAGCCAGGCCTGGTGGCAGGTCCCTGTAATTCCAGCTACTCAGGAGGCTGAGGCAGGGACAATTGCTTGAACCCAGGAGGTGGAGGTTGTAGTGAGCCAAGATCCTGCCACTGCACTCCAGCCTGGGCAACAGATCAAGACACCGTCTCAAAAAAAAAAAAAAAAAGAAGAAGAAGAAGATGAAGATAACAGAGAAGGCAAGGTTCCTGAGGATTTACCGACCATAACCTCACTGGGACAAAGGCATGTGCAGGAGAACCACCCTGTCAATCCAACACCCAAATAAATGTTTGTTTCTTTTCACTCAGATCACAAGATGTTAGGAGGCTCCCTCAACCATAACCCATGGACTTTTAACAGACAGCAACAATGCTTTGAGAGGACACACTTGGCATACTCCTATGACTCAAAATATGAGCGAGTGCTCCTGCGGTTTTACCCAGGCCATTGTCCGTTTCGTGGTAGAGAATTTGGTGAAAAGAGTGAGGGCTGAGCATTCTGGAAGTAGGCTACAGAGGGGTACAGACTGAACTGTACTGTCTCAAAATTTACAGGTTGAAATCCTAACCCCAAGTACCTCAGAATGCAACCATAATTGAAGATAGGATTTTTGTTTGTTTGTTTGTTTGAGACAGAGTCTCACTCTGTTGCCCAGGCTGGAGTGCAGTGGCATGATCATGGTTCAGCTGTAGCCTCAACTCCCTCTGGCTTAAACGATCCTCTCACCTCAGCCTCCCAAGTAATTGTGACTACAGGTGGGCACCACCACACCTGGTGAATTTTTATACTTTTTGTAGAGACTTGCTCTCCCTATGTTGTCCAGGCTGGTCTCAAACTCCTGGCCTTGGGCAATTCTCCTGCCTTGGCCTCTCAAAGTGTTGGGATTACAGGTATGAGCCAACAGTCAGCCAGAGATAGAGTTTTTAAAAAGGTAATTACATTAGAATGAGGTCATTATGGTGGGCCCTAATCCAATGTGACTGGTATCCTTATGAGAATAGGAAATGTGGACACAGACACAAAGAGAAAAGAGTATGTGAAGGCACAGGGAGATGCCATCTACAAGCTGAGGAGAGAGGCCTGGAACAGATCCCTCCCTCATCGCCCTCACAAGGAACCAACTCTGCCAACACCATGATCTCAGCTGTCTAACCTCCAAGACTGTGAGGAAATAAATTTTTGTTGTCTAGGTCATCCAATCTGTGTTCCTTTGTCATGGAAGCCCTAGAAAACTAACACAGTGGATTTGAATTCCAGTTCAGCCACATCTCAGCTTTTCCATCTTGGGTAAGGTATATAACCTCTCTATGTCTCACTTTCTTTATCTGTAAATCAGAGATAGCACTCAAAGCCTAAAGTCAGCTCTCAATAAATGTTAGCTGCCATTATTATTATTGTTGGTAATCGTTTTTAGCTTTATGATGTAGTTTCAGTGTAGTAAAACTTAAATGGCTCCAAATTATTTTATTGTTATTATTGTTTTTTAATTTTTTTGAGACAAGGTCTCACTCTGTCACCCGGGCTGGAGTGTAGTGGTGTGATCATGGATCACTGCAGTGTCAACCTACTGGGCTGAAGCCATCTTCCTGCCTCAGCCTCCCAAGTAGCTGGAACTACAGGTGCACACTACCACGCCTCAGTAATTTTTGTATTTTTTGTAGAGATGGGGTTTTGCCATGTTTCTCAGGCTAATCTCAAACTCTAGGGCTCAAGTGATCCAACTGCATTGGCCTCTCAAAGTGCTGGGGTTACAGGCATGAGCCATTGTGCCAGGCCCAAATTGTTTTATTAATTCCACTCTGTCTCAATCATAATCATGAATGTAGCCATGCCTGCAGGAGTAACTCACAGCACTCTCTCATGCATCTGCAGTAGAAAATGTGTTTTAATGAAGAACCTTAGGCAAGTCCTTTCAGAGAGAGCCATGTGGCGGGGGCTGGATCCTTGAGATCAAGCATCAATCTAAGGAGCAGCATCTTGCTTCCTCCACTCTGGACCTTTTCCTGATTCTTTTCAGAGCTGAGAAGCCAAAGCTTCCTCAAAAGCAGAACACATCCCCACATCCAAAATACGCCTTCTGGTGAAACAGACTTCATATGCCTGCTGGGCATGTTTTGAAGGCAGCCCACTTACCTGTTGGGTTTGTTGTTACTTTGTTTTGTATTTTACCTTTTTCTTGAGAATCTGAAATAGATACAAAAGTGGACAAAATCATTTTAAGAACCCCAGGTGTTACTCATTAGACCATGAACAAAGCTGCCCACCCATCCCCACCGTCCATGTTCTTCTTGAACATTCCAGACATTATATAATTTCACCATTAATATTTAAGAATCAATCTTTTAAATATATGGATTACTATTATTATTATTTTTTGAGACAGAGTGTCACTTTTGTTGCCCAGGCTAGAGTGCAATGGCATGATCTTGACTGACCGCAACCTCTGCATCCTGGATTCAAGTGATTCTCTTGCCTCAGCCTCCCGAGTAGCTGGGATTACAGGCATGTACCACCACGCCTGGCTGATTTTGTATTTTTAGTAGAGACGGGGGTTTCTGCATTTTGGTTAGGCTGCCCTGAAACTCCCAACCTCAGGTGATCCACCCGCCTCGGCCTCCCAAAGTGCTGGGATTACAGGTGTGAGGCACTGCACTTGGCCAACACTGGCAAGATTATTTTTATTTAAAAATAGTACCATTAGGCCGGATGCGGTGGCTCATGCCCGTAATCCCAGCACTTTGAGAGACCAAGGTGGGCAGATCACCTAAGGTCAGGAGTTTGAGACCAACCTGGCCAGCATAGTGAGACCCCATCTCTACTAAAAATACAAAAATTAGCTGGGCATGGTGGCCTGTAATCCCAGCTACTTGGGAGGCTGAGGCATGAGAATTGCTTGGGAGGCGTAAGCGGTAGTGAGCCGAGATTGTGCACTCCAGCCTGGGCGACAGAGCAAGACTGTGTCTCAAAAAAAAAAAAAAAAAAAAAAAGGTACCATTATTGAGTGGATAAAGAAAATGTGGTATATATACACCATGGAATACTACTCAGCCATAAAAAAATAAAACAATGTCTTTTGCAGCAACTTTGATGGAGCTGGAGGCCATTATTCTAAATGAAATAACTCAGGAATGGAAAATCAAATACTATATGTTCTCACTTATAAGTGGGAGCTAAGCTATGGGTACACAGAGGCATCCAGAGTGATATAATGGACTATGGAGACTCAGAAGGAGAAGGGTGTAAGAGGGCACAAAGGATAAAAAAATAAAACTACCTATTGGGTCCAATGTACACTACACAGGTGATGGGTGCACTAAAATCTCAGACTTCACCACTGTACAATTCATCCATGTAATCAAAAACCACTTGTACCCCCAAAGCTACTGAAATAAAAACAATTTTTAAATAAGACCACTATTATATGACCCAAATAATTAACAATATCATATTATTCATAATATCATCATAATATTCAGCCAGTGTTTAAATTTCCTTTCTCTTAAACTCATTATATTTTATTTTATGTATTTATTTTGAGATAGGGTCTTATTCTGTCGCCCAGGCTGGAGTGCAGTGGTGCAATCACCACTTACTGCAGCCCCTCGACCTTCCCAGGCTCAGACCCTCCCACCTCAGCCTTCCATGTAGCTGGGACTACAGGCGCAAGCTACCATTCCTGGCAAATTTTTGTATTTTTTGTAGAGACAAGGTTTCACCATGCTGCCCAGGTCTAGAACTCATGGGCTAAGGGGATCCCCTTGCCTCACCCTCCCAAAGCCTCATTATTTTTTACATAATTTGTTACCACACCCCACACCACCCCCAGCCTCATTATCTTTTACATAATTTGTTTGAAGGAAGATTGAAATAATTCTCATTGTTTAAATATGATTCACACATTGCAATTAGTCAGTATGTCTTTTTTTTGTTTGTTTTGAGATGAGTCTAGCTCTGTCGCCCGGGTTGGAGTGCAGTGGCACGATCTTGGCTTACTGCAACCTCTGCCTCCCGGGTTCAAGCATTTCTGCCTCAGCCTCCAGAGTAGCTGGGATTACAGGCACCCACCACTACGCCCAGCTAATTTTTGTATTTTTAGTAGAGATGGGGTTTCACTGTGTTGCCCAGGATGGTCTCGAACTCCTGACCTCGTGATAGGCCCACCTCGGCCTCCCAAAGTGCTGGGATTACAAGCATGAGCCACCATGCCCAGCCAGTCAATATATCTTTTAGGTCTCTTTTAATCTATAGATTTCTCTGTATTTGTTGAGGAAACCTGATTCTATTCAGTAGTTTTCCACAGTCTGGAGTTTTTGCATTCATCCCTGTGATGGTATTTAACATGTTCCTTTGTTCCTTGCATTTCCTGTTCATTGGGAGTTAAAACTAGAGTCTATATCAGACCCAGGTTCAATTTTTTAGCCAGACTACTTCATAAGTGGTGTTGTGTTCTTCCATCAGGGGCATATAATATCTGGTTGTCTTTCTGCTGCTTGTTTTTCATTCATCCTTTCTCAGATTTTCATATCTCACCTTTATGATTCCTGGAAAGGGGGCTGGGAGGTTGGGGGTCTGGCAGAGGGATTGCCAGCCTTTCTGCCTGCTCCTGTCATATTGCGTTGCTCTATTCCCTTGATGGACTATGCCATCAACATGGCTTTCCATTCCTGTGGGGCATGATGGTGCTGCTAATGCCGTTCCCAGAGCTAAGGGGGGAACAGACATGTTGAAAAAACTTTAGAGGTTAACATTTTTTATTGCTTTTCTTCTTCCATATTAGGGAATGCCAAGTCTGAGCCCTGACGGCTTGCTATTGATTCAGATGGCAAACAGCTATCCAGCAGGGAAGGGTCTGCTGGATAGGAAAGTAGCTGATGTACTTCCTTCCTGATCCATGCAGAATGGGAATGTAATTTCCAACTATTATTTGGTGCCCAAACTTCAAATTTAATGCTTCAGGCCTAAAGTCCAAACATAGTTGAACCCCATAAAAATGTTCCAGATTCCCTAGAGTTCGGTCAACATGGGACTGACACACGTGAAGGATTTGCCTAACCATATATTGCCCACAGCAATATTGAATCCTTGCTCCCAGGCTAGTGTGTTGATTAGAAGTCTAGAAAACAGAAAAAAAAGTCATCAGTCATTATAGCCAGCCTTTCTACAAAATAATCTTTTTTTTTTTTTAAGATTCAGTAACACAGAGTATTTGTTTCTATTTGACCTCAATTTCTTCATCAACTAATTTTACCTCGTTGAATCCTAAGTGTAGCAGATTCTGTTGATACCTAGCCCTGTATCACTCTGGCCCACCTTTGAGTTCGCATGCAGCTTGAGTGGGTCAGCTCCTGGCCACGTGGACAGGTGCCTGCCTCATGTGCTTGTGGTTCCCTGCTCTTCTCCCAGAGGGTTTGCTCCTGTTCTACCAGAAATTATCAGACTGCTCAGGACATTGTGGAGGTGCTAGGAACTTAAGGTCCTCAGGTGCAACCCTTGACCCCTGAGAAATGAGAGTCAGTGGACACATCCCTCAGCTTCCCCATGGCCTTGGCAGGATAATCCTGCGGCATGTCCTCCAAGGAGCTTCAGAGGGTTCCCTGTAGGATTTATTGGTATTGGACTCTCCTGCTCACTGATGCAACTTTGAACTTTTGTTCCTTTTCAGTCTTCCTTTCTCCACTATTTCACTTAAGTTTCCTGGGATCACTTCCCAAGTAAGCCACCTAAACCCAATTTATTGTGTCGGAGCCTGCTTTTGGGGCAACACAAACTAGTCAGGAAATAATTTTGTAAGTGACCTCAAAACGCTTTGGAACAAGTGTGTGTAAATCACTAAATATTGAGCATTATGTGCTGGATACATCCACATGTGAGTCATCTCTAATCCTATGAGTGAGCTATTGATATCTCCATTTTTTTTAGGTGAGAAAACTGAAAATAGAAGACATGCAAAGAAATTGCCCAAGAACACATAACCCGTAAGAACGGAGATGCAAATCCATAAAGACCAGCAACGTAGTCTTGGCTCTTGTTCTCCATTTCGTTTTTGGTGGAAGATTTTCTCTAATAGCTGGCAGGTTTCTGTCTTTCATTCTTCCTTTTTTGAATTGTTCTATTTGCGTATCTATATTTTGAATGGGTGAATTTCCTGCCAGTTGAACTTCAAGTTGTAAGTAAAAAGGCCTATCTTGATGTGGTCTCCTAGCAACAATTTATGAAGCACTTTAAAGCAATTATTCTTCTCAAGCACATTTCCAAATGTTGAAGCATGTTCATTCACTTCGATCATTAAAATCTCCAAGAACATTCATTCTGTAGCACACAGTTCTAGTAATTACAAGCTCATCAACAGGTTGCTTAGTGAGCGGAGAGCAAGGACAAACCCCACTCTCCCCAGGAGCTGAGCACGTTGTTTCCAGCCTAGCAAGGCAGGGCAGGGCAGGGCAGATCCACTCCTGCCCAAATGAGTCTTAGTTGATTTGTGGAGTGGTGAAGGGGGAAGAATATTTAAACCCCAAATAGCTATCTGTAAAATGTGGAGCCCATGGCAACACACACAGTCCTAAGCAGGATTTGAATATCTAAGGTCTGAGTCTGCCATTCAGTTTTCTGCGCCTCTTCCTCTAGACCCTTCCCTCAGCCCACCCTAGATCTGGAGACTCGACATCAGGCAGAGGCCTCAAATCCCCTCCCCTGGGTCCTTAAACATGCAGTTCTGCCCAAATTAGCCACGGCTCCTTCAGTTTTTCTTTCTTTCCTTGCCTTTTTCTAAGAATTCTCTTTTATTTTTATCTTCCTTTAAGTGTTTTAGGACACAAGTCTGGAAGGGGATCTGGATTGCTGGCAGTCACCCTGTAGGTTCAGCAAATAGGAATGTCCATTTGGCAAGCTAGAGAGTTGTCCATCTGGGCTATGGTTGTGAAACCATCAGGCCTGACTCCAGCTCCACTGGAAAGGAAATTACAATCAGGATGGTGCCTTGGACAAATATTAAGCACTCCTGGGATGTTTTAGATCTAAGAAAGGGGAAGGTTGACTTTCCTACTAATCCGGAAAGCTGTTTTTTTAAAAAAACTCTTTATTTTGAAACATTTTAATTCACAAAAGAGTTCTTCTATACCTCTCACTTGCTTTCCCTAATGTTAACATCTTTTTTTAAAAAATTTTATTATTATCATACTTTAAGTTTTAGGGTACATGTGCACAACGTGCAGGTTTGTTACATATGAATACATGTGCCATGTTGGAGTGCTGCACCCATTAACTCATCATTTAGCATTAGGTATATCTCCTAATGCTATCCCTCCCCCCTCCCCCCACCCCACAATGTTAACATCTTATATAACTGTAGCACACTTATGAAAATTAAGAATCAGTTGTATTGATAGTGTTCTTATGAAGGGAAATTGTATGAATCCCAGGATAGTAAAGGCCAGATGCATGCACACACACACACACACACCAGATAAACATATACAAAATACAGACACACACACACCAGAAACACACACAACATGCATACAGATATTTACACAAACACAGATACATACACAACATAATACAGATATACACAACATACAGACACACACACATTAGACACACACAACATACAACACACAGATATACTTAGAATATGATACAGATATACACAAGATATGCATACACGACATGCATATA
The DNA here is from genome assembly GCF_006542625.1 of Nomascus leucogenys. Taxonomy (NCBI): domain Eukaryota; kingdom Metazoa; phylum Chordata; class Mammalia; order Primates; family Hylobatidae; genus Nomascus; species Nomascus leucogenys. The sequence goes on from NC_044381.1 coordinate 29,374,831, forward strand.
GATACATACAACATACAGATATACACATGTGCATGCAGCAAGACAAAAATAGGCACATGCAACATACATACAAGCACAAAATATATACAGATATACATGCAACATACATATATACAGAGATATATGAACACATACAACATATGTACAGAGATACATACATAGCATACATGCTCTTAAAATTATGGCTCATACTTTATATACTGAGAGTGCTTCTTGGTGGAATTTGAGCTGGTTGATGGAGGCAGAAAAGTGCTGAGAGAGAACTAAGGAACAATGGTGACGAAGCGGTCAGGGCATGTGGTCAAGAATGACTCTCTCTACCTGGAAATCATCATTTCTTTGTGGAAATGGGGCTGTCACCTACCATAGTAATAGTTTGGGTTGCAAAATCTGACCCACCAAACAGGCCAAGGGAGACTTGTTCAGATAAACTTTAGATAGAAACTGTTCTGCCGCATTTCCCCAGTCAGGGTAGGGAAGGTACAGCCAGCCCAAATTTCGTGGGTCCCCATGCAGGAACAGGAGCAGAAATGAGAGTTGTTTCATCCTGAGACTTGGCTAAAATGACATAAGCATTTATTATCTCTTGTAGTTTCTGTAGGTCAAGAATTTGGGAGCAGCTTAGCTGGATGGTTCTCGCTCAAGGTGACTCAGGAAATTCAGTCAAAATGTTGGCCAGGACTACAGTCATAGGAAGATCTGACTGGAGCCAGGCAATTTGCTTCCAACACAGCACACACACATGAATGGCAAGTTAATGCAGCCTGCTGGCAGGTGGGGGCGCAGTTCCTTACCACATGGGTCTTTCTGTAGGGATCCTGGGTGTTCTTCTTGGCATGGTGGCTGACTCCCCCAGAGCGAATGATCTAAGAGAGCAACGCAGAAGCCTCAATGACTTTTATGACCTAGCTTTGGAAGCCACACTTTGTCATTTCTGCAGTGTCCTATTGGCTAACAGATCAGCCCTATTTAGTGTGGGAGGGGACTATCCAAGGGTGTGACTATCAGGGGGCCATCTTGGAAGCTAACTGCCACATGATCTTTTGCTCTGATGATTTCATTCCAATTTAATAAAGCACGTTTAGACTAAACCTCAAGATATAGTCAAATATAGTCAAACTTGGTTTCAAAACCAAGTTGGTGAAAGCTAAAGTTAGGTCTCCTAGATGATATTTGAGTTGGGAACTGAAGGAAATATAAGAGTTATAGAGAGAGTGGTGAGAGATGAGGTTAGAGAGGTGTGTGTGTGCGTGTGTGTGTGTGTGTGTGTGTGCACGTGCGTGCCTTGTAAGCCATTTTAAGGACTTGGGTATTTTATTCTTTCCATAATTTGAGGATCCTTGCAGGTAATATATCCCTGAGTGCTTTTGTCTTCTTCTTCCTCCTTTCCCTCTTATATGTGGAGTTCAGATGACATGTGGGATTTTGGTGAGTTGTGAAGGAAGGAGGCCAGGACATTTGAAACAGAAATGGAAAATCTGTTTGATAGAAGTCACTGTTGGCCAGGCCTGGTGACTTATGTCTGTAATCCCAGCACTTTGGAAGGCTGAGGCGGGCGGATCACTTTAGGTCAGGAGTTGGAGACCAGCCTGGCCAGCATGGTGAAACCCCATCTCTACTAAAAATACAAAAAAATTAGCCGGGTGTAGTGGCATGCGCCTGTAGTCTCAGCTACCTGGGAGGCTGAGGCAGGAGAATGGCTTGAACCCAGAAGGTGGAGGTTGCAGTGAGTCAAGATCATGCCATTGCACTCCAGCCTGGGCAACAGAGCAAGACTCTGTCCACCCCCGCCCCCCCCCACAAAAAGTCACTGTTTTGCCATGAACAAACTCTATGTGTGTGTGGTTGTGTGTGACAGAGAGACACAGAGAGAGAAACGGAGACAGATATAAAGGGATTCAAGAGAGCAATATGGATTGGTAAAGACTGTAACAATATTCTTTTCTTTTTAAAAGTTATTTTAACAAATTTGTACTTTAAAATTTTCCTGATTATTCGAGTAATATGTGTTCATTAAGATAAGGCAAGAATCATACATGATGTCATCACCCAGAGGCAATAAAATGCTTTGACATTTTCTAGATCCTTTTCCTGGGCATGTTTTCTTCCTTAAGTTGAGGTTATATTCCTTCTGTAATTTTGTATTCAGCTTTTCATATGCATTTAATTGAATTATTTAATAGCTTGTAATAACCATTAGAGAGAAAATATGCATATGTTTCTTCTCTTGGTTTATATGCTCACTGTAAAAAAAATAAAAACAAAACCCACTGAATATAATTGTATTAGAGAGAAAGGAAAAGTCCACCCAAATATTACGACCTAAACCATTGTTGATGGTGTAGTTTAATATCCTTCCAGACATATTTTTCTGTGTATTTGTAAGTGCATGTAGATAACACTTATAAATAAGTATTTGGAAATGTTCTATAATTTATTTTACTTCAATATCACTATTATTAATGTTTTCCATGCCAGTGAGTAGTACTGCATCCTTTAAACATTTTTTTCTGATTACAAACGTAAGAAATGCTTTTTTTAAAGTATTTTTTATGGTTGTGTAATATTCCATCATATAGAGATATACCATTATTTGGGTAATGGTTACCCTGTTATTTCCGTTTTTGTTATTATGAACAATCCCATGAGAACTACCTTTTTAATCCCCCCTGCATTTCTGATTATTTTCTCTGGTTCAATTCTGAGTATTAGAATTTCCAAGTCAGGATTTAACAACTCTATAGTACATATTTGCTATTTGTTTCTCCATCATCATTCTATGCATTGTAAAAACAGTAAAAACTCTCAATTATTTTTTCTTAAAAATATTTAACAAATCACACTGTAACAATGTAAAATTTAAAATTTGAATAGAAATCATATATAATCTCTCCACCATAATAAATCAACTTTTTTTTTATATTCTCTTTTGATCCTTTTTTATATACATGCCTATATATACCTTTAGACCAGGAGTCAATAAACATTTTCTTTTTTTTTTTTTTTGAGATGGAGTTTCGCTCTTGTTGCCCAGGCTGGAGTACAATGGCTCAATCTCGGCTCACTGCAACCTCTGCCTCCCGGATTCAAGCAACTCTCCTGCTGCAGCCTCCCGAGTAGCTGGGATTACAGGCATGTGCCACCATGCCTGCCTAGCTTTGTATTTTTAGTAGAAACAGGGTTTCTCCGTGTTAGTCAGGCTGGTCTCCAGCTCCTGACCTCAGGTGATCCGCCCGCCTCAGCCTCCTAAAGTGCTGGGATTACAGGCGTGAGCCACCACTCCTGGCCAGACTTTTTCTTTAACAAGCAGATATTAATATTTTAGGCTTTCTGTGCCACATGGTCTCTATTAAAACTGCGCAACCCTGCCATTGTATCATGAAAGCAGCCATAGACAACATGTAAATATGAGAACGCCATAAAATTTTATTCACAAAACCAGGTGGCTGGCCTGTGTTTCTGGAGCCATTTTAGGCAATTGTTCTTTATAATTCAGTTGAAACTATTTGATCATTCATAAACTGAGCTAACTTTCTGAGTCTGTTTTATTTGTAACTGTAATTTTTTTTTTTACTTACTGTTATTTTCCCCAGATCTTGTTAACCACATTAGATTCACAGAGCTGAAGTTCTCACACTGATTTGTTTTTAGTAAAGCAATACATTCAATGCATTTACTGATTATAAAGATATAGAATATTTCCTTACTGTGGGCTTCAAGGATGACTTTTTTTTTTTTTTTTTTTTTTTTTTTTTTGAGACAGTCTTGCACTACCTCCCAGGCTGGAGTGTAGTGGCATGATCTCGGCTCACTGCAACCTCCGCCTCCCAGTTCAAGTGATTCTCCTGCCTCAGCCTCTCGAGTAGCTGGGATTACAGGCGCCTGCCACCATGCTCGGCTAATTTTTGTATTTTTAGTAGAGATGGGGTTTCACCATGTTGGCCAGGCTGGTCTCGAACTCCTGACCTCATGTGATCTGTGTGCCTCGGTCTCTTGAAGTGCTGGGATTACAGGCATGAGCCACTGCGCTCAGCCAAGGATGACTTTTAAAAGAAAGATGTTTAGGACCGGGTGCAGTGGCTCACACCTGTAATCCCAGCACTTTGGGAGGCAGAGGCGGGCAGATCACCTGAGGTCAGGAGCTCCAGACCAGCCTGGCCAACATGGTGAAACCCTGTCTCTACTGAAAATACAAAAATTAGCCAGGCGTGGTGGCGATACCTGTAATCCCAGCTACTCAGGAGGCTGACGCAGGAGAATCGCTTGAATCTGGGAGACGGAGGTTGCAGTGAGCTGAGATTGGCCACTGCACTCCAGCCTGGGTGACAGAGCAAGACCCTGTCTCAAAAAACAACATAAATTAATTAAAATAAAAAATAAAAATAAAAGAAAGATACTTAGCTATAACTCTACCACATAGCAAAAGAGTTATGATCTTTTAATGCCTTGATCAATGAACATGCTCTTTGATGATTCTATTAAGGGAAAAGATGATAAAACAAGAGTAATTTTGAAAAAAAGATCACCTCTATTTCCACTAAACTGATGTATTTCTAGTGCTTGTCCACCTGCAAATGTGCCTTTATATGGCTGTAATATTGTGTGCCTACCTTATAAAGTATTTTTTACATTTACTATAATGAAGACATATTTTCAGCTATTCCATAGTTTTGATCTTCTGCAGGAATTTCAAAATGCAATTACCCTATTCAGTGTATCTTCCTCCCTATCATTCTAAGGCAGTTTAATCTAATTAAATATTTATTTGTACATTTTCACCTTTTACTATGAAAAGTTTTAAACACACAGAAAAGTTGAAAGAAGGGGATAATGAATATATACACACTAACCACCTAGATTCAGCAATGAATAACATTTTGCCAGGTTTTACATATACACACATGCATAGTTTTTTCTCAGTCATTTGCAATTAAACAGCAGACATCATGATATTTCACTCCTAAATACTTTAGCACCTAACAATAAAACTGTTTTCCTGAATAACCACAATACTATTGTCATAACTTAAAACAACAAATAATAATTCCCAAACACCACCTAACATCCAGTTCATATTCACATTTCCTCAGTTGTTTCCAAAATGACCTTGTTTCTTTTTTTTTTGAGATGGAGTTTCGCTCTTGTCGCCCGCCCAGCCTGGAGTGCAATGGTGCGATCTCTGCTCAGTGCAACATCTGCCTCCTGGGTTCAAGCGATTCTCCAGCTTCAGTCTCCTGAGAAGCTGGGATTACAGGCGCCCCCACCAGGCCGGGCTAATTTTTGTATTTTTAGTAGAGACAGGGTTTCACCATGTTGGCCAGGCTGGTCTGGAACTCCTGACCTCAGGCGATCTGCGCACCTCAGACTACCAGAGTTTTGGGATTATGGGCATGAGCCACTGTGCCTGGCCCCCAAAATGATTTACACTGTTGGCACCCTTGGAGCAAGGATCCAATTAAGGTTCATCCATTACATTCAGCTGTCTCTTCAATATCTTTTAAGAGAAAACAGTTCCCAGATTTTTTTTCCCCTATAACATTGACTTTTGTAGAGAGCAGGACAATTGTCTTTTTTTCATAGCCTGGGTTTGTCTGATTGTCTCCTTATGGTATCGTTTAAGCTATTTATTGTACACTGTAGACTAAGTATAAGAGTGAAAGAGATTGACGATAACCTAAAATAATAAAAATATTTTACCATTCACTCTATCAACTTTGACTCAATATTCTTTTAGATATCTAAAATTAAAACATGTTACAGGTGGCATAGTAGACAAGATCTGCTTTCGAATCAGAGGTTTTATAGCTAGAGATCCTGGGAAAATGATTTAATTTCTTTGAGCCTCAGTCTCCCCATATGTGAAAAAGGTATGGTTGGTGCTCATAAATGTTTGCTCTCTTCCCCTCGTCTGTAGCTTCTCCTGGATCTTGCAAAGTACCACCAGGACAGACATCTCAAGCACATTTGAAGAGCTCCTGTTTCCTAAGTAAGACAGCAGCAGCAAGACTGCAATCATTTCTGGGAAGACAGTATCATCATAATGCAATATTAGCTACTGTGATCTTCTATCATTTCCTTCCTGGAGAATTATGACTGTGGCACTGAGGATTTAAGACCTATAGCCTGAACACTACTTACTACAAATCTCTCACAAAGCTGCTGCAATAAATCTCGTGGAGGAAAGTCATTGCATAAAAAAATCCTCAACTCCAGGGAGTTGGCCATTTATTTTCCTAGAAAAGGGGCTGTGATGAGAGACACTCCATGCTTCCTTTAACTCCATGGAACAGAACCCAACAAAGCATTCATCATGGAAAATTGACTGATGGGCCCAATGAGACTAGCTGGGGAAGGAAGATGGAAAGAGAAGCGCCCCATCCAAGGCCTGCTCCTTTCCCTAGCTGCAGCCAGGAGGGATTTCCTCTTTGCCTGAGGATTGACTTTCCATAGAATCAGCACCACTGAGGGTAAGCTTCCCTGAAGACAAACTCTGTCATTGGAGAGCTCAGCCAGGGGTCTAAAACTGGACCCTATGGACTCCACAGATTTATTTAGTCTGCACGGTGTTTAAAAATATTTTTAGTTAGGGCCAGGCATGGTGGCTCCCGCCTGTAATCCCAGCACTTTGAGAGGCCGAGGTGGGCAGATCACCTAAGGTCAGGAGTTTGAGACCGGCCTGGCTAACAAGGCAAAACCCAGTCTCTACTAAAAATACAAAAATTAGCTGGGCATGGTGGCTCAGGCCTGTAATCCCAGATACTTAGGAGGCTGAGGCACAAGAATCACTTGAACCTGGGAGGCGGAGGTTGCAGTGAGCCAACATCACGCCATGGCAGTCCAGCTTGGGTGACAAGAGTGAAACTCCATCTCAAACAAACAAAACAAAAAAGTTTTTAGTTAGTTCCCAACATCAAAAATTAACAATTTTGCAAAGAAAGATAAAATCCAGATTTTGGGCTCCCCTAAACAAATTGGGATATCTGAAAACAGTGGGTCGCATTCCTACATTCCCGCCCCTGTTGACAGTATGTGCCTGCTCTAATTTTACTTCCCCTTTTACCCTAACTGCCCTGTAGGGAATGGAGTTTGCAATCCCCATACTAATCCATCACCCTGCGGGTCCATTCCCCTCCTCCCTGACCTCTGTTCTGATAAGGGGTGAGAGAATGAACCCCCATATGTATTGAATGGAAAAAACATGTATTGGCCAGGCACAGTGGCTCACACTTGTAATCCCAGCACTTTGGGAGGCCAAGACGGGCAGATCACCTGAGGTCAGGAGTTCAAGACCAGCCTGGCCAATATGGCGAAACCCTGTTTCTACTAAAAATAATTAAAAAACAAAATTAGCCAGACATGATGGCAGGCGCCTATAATCCCAACTACTCGGGAGGCGGAGGCAGGAGAATCGTTTGAACCCAGGAGGCGGAGGCTGCAGTGAGCCAAGATTGCACCATGGCACTCCAGCCTGGGCAACAAGACTGAAACTCCATCTCAAAAAAAATAAAAATAAAAATACATGTGTTGATGAGAAAATACAACTGACTAATCCCACCTAAACCATGACCTCATATAAATTCAGAAGATCTTTCTAACATGGCAGGGGGGCAGCCTGGTATAAAGCAAAGAGCACATGCTTTGCGAATGTAAACCAAAAATAAAAGTTGAAGGCCCTCCTCACCATATGAATGGTCTCCTTCCTTTGCCAGGGCACCCTAAAATTTAACTGGTTGAGGCCATGATGGGTAGTAGGGGTTGGACATGCCTCATTATACCCTTCCAGCAGTAACATCAACACAGACTTTAAGTCTGATAAGAAATATTTACAGTCTATTTTCTCTAAAGCCTGCTACTTGGAGGTATAAAACCTAGATCACCACAACCCCTATTGTAACCCAGCCATTTCTTTCTACTAAGTCTTTCAATCAATTGCCAATCAGAATACGTTTAAATCTACCTATGACCTAGAAGCACCCCACTCTTTGAGTTGTCCCACCCTTCCAGATTGAACCAATGTAAATGGTTCAATTGATTGATGTGTTATATCTCCCTAAAGTGTATAAAAGGAAGCTGTACCTCAACCATCTTGGGCAAGTGTCTTCAGGAACTCCTGAGTCTGTGTCACAGGTGTGTCCTTAACCTTGGCAAAGTAAACTTGCCATTACTTATAATGGCAAAAACTGCAATTACTTTTGCACCAACCTAATAAATTGATTGAGACTTGCCTCAGATACTTATTGGTTTATACCTAGAGGCAGACCTTGGCTCAAATCCCATCTCTCCCTTACTCTGGGATATTGTCCAACTTGCTCAGCCTCTTGAAACCTACTTTGCTTATAGCAAAAATGGTATAGCAAGATTTTTCACCCAAGCCTTTTGTGAGGGCTAAATGTGGTAATGGACATTAAGTGCCAGACCCCTTAGATGCGCCATCTTCTCTCAGCTTCTGTAATGTCATGCTGTCAGTTTCCCCCTTTTCATGGCTTCTTTGCTTCATCTTTTCTGTCTCCTTTGAAGGTACCCCTTCCTGGAATATACCATAAATGTCAGTGTTCCTCAGGGTTCTATCTTGAGCTGACTCCCCCAACTCCACCCCTAGCTTTTCTCTTTTTTTTTTTTTTTTGTTTATTATTAAACGTTTTTCATTGCTGCAATACATTCTTCAAAATAAACACTTCGCGGGGCACGCTGGCCCAGCACTTTGGGAAGCCAAGGAGGCAGATCACTTGAGGTCAGGAGTTCGAGACCAGCCTGACCAACATGGTGAACCCATCTCTACTAAAAATACAAAAATTAGCTGGGTGTTGTGGCAAGCACCTGTAATCTCAGCTGCTCAGGAGGCTGAGGCATGAGAATCACTTGAACCCGGGAGGCAGAGGTTGCAGTGAGCCAATATAGTACCACTGCACTCCAGCCTGGGCAACAGAGCTGCAAGACCCTGTCTCAAATAAAACAAAACAACAAAAAAAATAAACACTTCATGGCTGAACAATATGCCATTTCCTGAATAGATTGTAATTTACCTAATCATTTCTCTAATAGTGGACCCTTAGATTGCTCTAATTTTGAAAGGCAGGAATACCAAGAATATTTTCTTGTACATGGCATTTTCCTATTTTGGGATTATTTCTCAGTATAGGCTCATCCTTTCGAGTATGTGGCATCTTTTCTTCTTTCCCTCCTCTCTCTCCTCAGAAGTACTCAGGGCCCTGGAGATACTTTGGCTGTGTCCCCACCAATTTCATCTTGAATTGTAGCTCCATAATTCCCATGTATCCTGGGAGGGACCCAGTGGGAGGTAACTGAATCATGGTGGCGGGTCTTTCCCATGCTGTTCTAGAGATAGTGAACGAGTCTCACAAGATCTGATGGTTTTATAAAGGGCGGTTCCCCTACACAAGTTCTCTCTTGCCTGCCACTTTGCTCCTCGTTTGCCTTCTGCCGTGACTGTGAGCCCTCCCCAGCCATGTGCAACTGTGAGTCAATTAAACCTCTTTTCTTCATAAATCACCCAGTCTCTGCTATGTCTTTATTAGCAGTGTGAGACAGACTAATACAGCCCTTATGTGTCCAGAAGTACTGACTTTTTTGGATGATACCTTAAGTAAAGCCTAATAAAGCTTTAGTGACTGATACATTTTTTAAAATGAAGTAATTATTTATGTGTAATGAGACAAATTATTTATTTCAGAGTGTTATTTGCTTTACTCTCTTCCCCCAGCAAAAGGAGTCCTCAAGTGGCCAGCCACATTTTCTCATTTCTCCTTTCTTCAAAAACTGATGAGATCTTGCTTGATGAAGAGAAGTCACATAACAAGTAAATACAGCAAAGAGAGAGGGAAAGGGGAGGAAATAGCTGTTGGGAATGGAGGGTTGTTGGATGAGCTTTGTGAAGTGTGGGAAGAGAAAGATACTAGAGGAGACCGAGAAAAACGGATAGATGAAGAAACAGAATTTTAGTAAGTGGTGCTGTATGCTATATATGTAGATTTACCTCAAAGTTTTAAAAAATGGCAAGTAAAAATGGAATTCTTTTTTAATAATCAACTTTGGTTATTGTATAATGTTATTTGATTATAATATAGTTTTGAGATTGATCTACATAAATCCTTGAGTTAGTAAAAATCACAATATATTTATGTCTGCCTTCTTCTCCAAAGGATTTGTGGCAGCTTCCAAAAATATACAGTATACTAGAGTAAAAAATTAAGTAGGGAAATCTGAGCAAACAGAAAAAAACAAAGGGTAGCCAGATTACAATAAAGTAGTAAAGAGTAGCAAATTATAGTAAAGCCAGAGGTAAGGTCAGCATACAGAATTTTGAGGTCCTATGCATTGTTAAAGATGGGCCACCAACTTAAAATTGAGCTTCCTAAAATGAATGCAAAGAGGACTTATTCACAGTGTACATAAAATAAAGTCAAATTCCTAGAACTGAGAATGAAGAGAAACTTCTCTTGGGTAATCCTCCAGAAAATACTTTGTGACAGCCTTTGACAACATGTCTAACAAAATTTTTTTATGGTCTCTTAAAAATGATCTCCCTCCCTGTAGGTTAATGTCAAAACACCAGCCACAACAAGCAAAAGCCAAATCAATTTTCTCTGATGGTTTGACTTGATCCAAAGATAACATTTTGATGGCTCAGAGGAATGGTTGAACTACACATCCTTCAGGTAATTCTTCAAAAATATTATTTTCTGCAACTGGAACTTGGATAAAGATTAGATACTTGAAAGTTTAGTGTTTTCTCCGGTGTCAACCTTCAAGAGAAAGGTTGTGTTGTCAATAAAGGAAACAGCCAAATGCTTTGACAAGCTACTTGTCAAAAAGGCCCTAAATAAGCCATTTGGAACCAAGGAGCAACAATTTAATGTACAACCCTTCTCAAGGTGGATTTAAAAAAATGAATGCCTAGGATCCGTGACACCTAGGTGACATCTAGGTGGGGCAATATCTCTGAAAGTAGGAATAGTCATTTGGCTGTCCTGGTACAGAGTCAGGGAAAACAGCATCTAGAATAAGAAAGAGATAAGTCTCATCCATTTGAAAGAATATGTTAATTTGGAAGTAAAGGAGGAAGTGTTGGATTCAGTTAATGTATTTTAAGTGCCTGCCATGTGTTAGGCATATGGACTAGACAGTGCCATTGGTCCAGGATAGCTTGGTTGCTGAATGGAAAGATACTGATAAAAGTGAGAAAGACAAAGTTGGGTTTGCTAGGGATGTGGAGGGCAATCATAACCACAGGGAAGGCTGCCAAAAGGGAAGCAGTGGGTAAACAGCTATGTGTGACAATTTGGCCCTTGGTAATTCAGTGGGTGGCTAGGGTTATCCCGAGACTGTACTACCCTCTATGGAGTAATGTCCCACCCGGGGTCACCAGGGTAAATTAATGAAGACAACAACAACTTTACACTAAGTATTTTGGAGAAGTTTATTGTCCATGTGAAGCCAGCTGGGGGCCCAGAAGTAGGCGAGGAAATGTCTCAACGTCAACTCAAAGTAATAAGCCTTTCCCCACATAGTTTTTATAGGTTAATTCCTTTTTCCTCACTGTAATATCTTCTTCACTCTTCACCAGATTTAGCGTCCCTTTACTGTCGTAGATTAACAACCATATCCTTTAAGTGGGACTATTACCAAAAGAATCAGAAATAGGAGCATTTGCTATTTCTCTTGGACAGCCCATTCACACACTCCTCTTCTTGCAACTGCTTGGTATCTTGGATCCCAAAGAGCCGTAGCAGTATCTGGCCTCTTCTGATATCTTAGAACCAAGCATATTATTCAAATGCACATGATTCTTCACTACATTCAAGCAACTGAGCCACATAAATCTTAAATATCAGATAAAAAAGAAGGCTTTCTAACTGGTTAACAAAACTGATTGTAAAAAATGTCTCCAACTGAGAAAGAACACAGACCTGCCTTTAGCTGCCTCTGTTCTTTAAAAGTGAAAATGCAGCATGTTAGAGAAAGTAAGAGGGTGGCAGGCTTCAAATTCTGTCTTGTAGACAGGAATAGTAAAACTAACCCTAATTCTGCTCAGGTGTCCTCTTTTAAGCCTAAGCGAAGCCTGTAAGTCTATTGTAACAGCAACAGGGCCAGGCTCAGTGGCTCATGCCTGCAATTCCAGCACTTTGGGAGGCCGAGGTGGGTGGATCACTTGAGGTCAGGAGTTCGAGACCAGCCTGGCCAACATGGGGATCCCTGTCTCTACTAAAAATACAAAAATTAGCTGTGCATGGTGGCATGCACCTGTAGTCCCAGCTACTCGGGAGGCTGAGGCAGGAGAATCACTTGAACCCGGGAGGCAGAGGTGCAGTGGGCCAAGATCGCACCACTGCACTCCAGCCTCGGTGACAGAATGAGACTCCTGTCTCAAAGTAAAAAGAAAAAAATGGGAAGCAAAGGGAGGATTTTGGCTGCTTTTGCATTTTGAAGCCCTGAGAGATTCATTTTCTTTCAGGGTACCTTGGAAAAGAGAACAGTTTAAGAGCAGCCTGAAGGGAGTCCAGACCACAGAAGAAAAGTTATAGATTCAGGAGGGGTTTTTTTTTGGAGACTTAGACAAATTTCAGTGTGCTGATGAATCCAACACAGTCCCAACTATCCTGTCATAGGAAATGAAATTTTGATCTGAAGTCAGATTTCAGGAACACTCAGGAAAGTCTGTAAACCTAGCAAAACCCCAATTCAGCTGCTTTCTCACGCTCTTCAAAAGCACTCTGAATCCTGTCCTTTTCTTTTCCTTGACTGAAGTGGCTGTAGCACTAAAGAGTTGGCTAGCCAAGGTCATGGCTCTGGTGTAAAATGACCTAGTTTCCCGGATCACTCCTCCTGGGCAGATAGACCCACTGTTGTCTCCTGTGTTTGATTGTGAAAGCATTGAACTTTCCACTTACAAAACCGCGAGCTGAAAAATGGGTGTCGTTTTAAGTCACGAAATTTGTGGTAATTTTTATGTAGCAATAGAGAACAAATACAAACACCTTCCTCTTTCATTCCTCAGAAAAACAGTTGAGAAGACCCATTACTCAGCTGTATGCACGAGGAAAAAGGGCATTCCTAGAATATGGGTATAGGTCTCTATAAACAGGCATTTGTGAGTACAACTCCCTTTTTGAGAAAGGATCTGGGCATCTGAATCCTCACTAATGAAACTGTGGAAATACTGATTCCAATCTAGTAGAGGACTCTCTCCTCTTTAGAGTATAGCAGATCCAACTCAACGGTTGCAGCACATTTAAAGTCCGCTAAAATGTGCAACGAGTATTGCACACAGCAACACAACAGGACTAATAACAGGATAAGAAAACGGAGTCTAGGCGTGGTGGCTCAGCCTGTAACCTCAGTGCTTTGGGAGGCCAAGGTGGGAGGATCACCTGAGGTCAGAAGCTCGAGACCAGCCTGACTAACATGGTGAAACCCCGTCTCTACTAAATACAAAAACTTAGCCCAGTGTGGTGGCCCATGCCTGTAATCTCAGCTACTTGGAAGGCTGAGGCATGTGAATCTCTTGAATCTGGCAGGTGGAGGTTGCAGTGAGCTGAGACAACACCATTGCACTCCAGTCTGGGTGACAGAGTGAGACTCCATCTTTGTATTTTTTTTTTTTTTTTTGAGATGGAGTCTCTCTCTGTTGCCCAGGCTAGAGTGCAGTGGTGTGATCTCGGCTCACTGCAAGCTCCGCCTCCTGGGTTCATGCCATTCTCCTGCCTCAGCCTCCCCGTAGCTGGGACTACAGGCGCCCACTACCATGCCCAGCTAAGTTTTTGGATTTTTAGTAGAGATGGGGTTTCACAGTGTTAGCCAGGATGGTCTCGATCTCCTGACCTCGTGATCCGCCTGCCTCGGCCTCCCAAAGTGCTGGGATTACAGGTGTGAGCCACCGCGCCTGGCCTGAGACTCCATCTTTAAAAAAAAAAAAAAAGGGGAAACGGGACTGCTGGGGGCAGGGGGTGGCCAAGATGGTTGACTAGAAGCAGGTAGTGTGCGTAGCTCTCACAGAGAGGAACCAAAAGGGTGAGTAAATACAGTACCTTCATTGAAACATCCAGGTACATGCATTGGGACTAATCAAGGAAACAACTCGACCCATGGAGAATGGAGAAAAGCAGGGCAGGACAGTAGCTCACCCGGGAGTGCCACAGAGCCAGGGGAGCCTACCCCTGCCCAGGGAAGTGGTGAGTGCATATGTGACCCTGGGAACCCACTCTGTTCCCAAAGATCTTTGCAATCCTTGGGTCAGGAGATCCCCTCGTGAACCCACTCCACCAGGGCCTTCAGTCTGACACACAGAGCTACATGGAGTCTTGGCAGAGCAGCTGCTCAGGTACATGCAGAGACCCAGGAGCCTTAGATACCTGGGCTTTCTGGGCTTCCCGACAAAAGTAGCTGCAATTCCAGCAAAGTGGGAGGTTAGACCCCCCTAAGAAAGGGGCTGAATCCAGGGGCCGAGCAGCGACAGTCTGCAGGTTCCACTTCCATGACAGCTCACAGGATAAGACCCACTGGCTTGGAATTCCAGTCAGACACCAATAGCAGTGCTGCACTTCCCTGGGACAGAACTCACAGGGGAAGGGGCAGGTCACCATCTTTGCTGCTTGGCTACTTAGCTGTTCCAGCCCTGGCTTTGGTGAGTCCAGGCTGACCGGGGACGGAAGTAGTCCTCCAGCACAGCACAGCTGCTCTACAAAAATGTGGCCAGACTGCTTTTTAAAGCAGGTTCCTGTTCCCATTCCTCCTCACTGGGCAGGACCTCCCAACCAGGGTCTCCAGCCACTCTTGCCAGTGTTCTTTGGCTGACAAAGATTTGAGACCTCCCTGGGATAGAGCTCCCAGAGAGGAACTGGGCCACCATCTTTGCTGTTGGGCAACTTAGCCATTCTAGCCTTTGGAGAGTCCAAGCCAACCTGGGGCAGAAGCAGTCCCCCAGCATAGCACAATGGCTTTACATAAACGTGGCTCAACTATTTTTTAAGTGGGTCCCTGATCCTGTTTCTCCTCACTGGATGGGACCTCCCAGATGGGGTCACCAGCCACTTCCTACAGGTATGTTCAGGCCAGCAACAGGTTTGTACCTCTCTGGGACAGAGTTCCCAGAGGGAGAGAAAGGCTGCTGTCATTGCTGTTTTATAGCCTTCACTGTTGATACCTTCAGGTTCTAGAAAATCCAAGGTGACTAGGGACTGGAGCAGGCCCTCAGCATACTGCAGCAGCCCTATGGAAAAGTTGCCAAACTTATATGGGTGTCCGTTCCCATACTTCCTTACTGGGAAGGTCCTCCAGGCCTGGGTCTCCAGCCACCCTGCTACCAGAGCTATCGAGTCAATGGAAGCTCTGCAACTCCCTGGACAGAGCCCTCAGGGGCAACTGAAAGCTCTCTGCCACCACCTGTGCAATGGAACTGCCCTTACTACCCTCAGACTAACATAGGAGCAAAGACTCTAAGTGCCTCATCCACACCTCCAGCAAGCTGCAGTCAACCCAAGGAGAGGAGGTCAATCCGTCTCCCACAGGAACCCCTTCCCCACTGATCTGCCCGTCACTAGACAGGGAACCCCTGTCCCACAGCATAGACTCTCCATCCTGGGGTGATTGCACTGAGCGATTGCTGACCTGCATCACTCTGGGGTGGAGCCCCCAACAGACAAGCAAAAGACCCTTGACCACAACCATTACTAAGGTCGCTTCCTCTCCTACCTCCAAGTTGGGGAAGGAGATAATCCCAGAGCTGAAGTGGGCAGTCCAGCAGTGTCAAGCCATAATCTGCAGCCAGCGCTCAAGGGGGAGAAGAACCCACAGTTTCAGAGCCACTTTCAGAACATTGAGAGGGAACATGGCTGCAACTGTGAGGAAACTTAGGGGCCGTACAACTTAGCAAGAGTCTACCAACTGACCAATAAGTCTTAAGTGCCACCTGCTGGATTACATCTCAAAGCTTCAACACAAAAAACACCTCACTAACATACCCTCCTCTGAAACCAGAGACAAAAAGCCAGCTTCAAGTAAAGACCCTGCACAAAGCTATGGCCCAGTGAAAACAACCAGAAAAGAAGTCTACTGATTGTACTCAATCTACACTGCAGTTAAAGGAAAATCCACATGATGAGATGACAAAGAACCAATGCAAGTACTCTAGTAACTCGAATGGCCAGAGTGTCACATGTCCTTCAAACAACTGCACCAGTTCTCCAACAAGAGTTCTTAACCAGGTTCAACTGGCAAGAATAACAGAAATAAAATTCAGAATATGGATAGGAACAAAGTCATTGAGATGCAGGAGGATGCGAAAACCCAATTCAAGGAAACTAAGAACCACAATAAAACAATACAGGAGCTGAAGGACAAAATAGCTGGTATAAAAAAGAACCTAGGCTGGGTGCAGTGGCTCATGCCTGTAATCCCAGCACTTTGGGAGGCTGAGGAGGGTGGATCACGAGGTCAGGAGATCGAGACCATCCTGGCTAACACGGTGAAACCCCATCTCTACTAAAAATACAAAAAAATTAGCCGGGCGTGGTGGCAGGCGCCTACAGTTCCAGCTACTCGGGAGGCTGAGGCAGGAGAATGGCATGAACCCAGGAGGCGAAGCTTGCAGTGAGCCGAGATCGTGCCACTGCACTCCAGCCTGGGCAACTCCGTCTCGAAAAAAAAAAAAAAAAAACCTAACAGACCAGACAGAATTGAATAACACAACACAAGAATTTCACAATGCAATCACAACTATTAACAGCAGAATAAATCAACAGCAGGATCTCAGAACTTGAAGACTGGCTCTCTGAAAGAAGACAATCAGACGAAAAAAATAAAAGAATAAAAAGGAACGAACAAAACCTCCTAGAAGTATGGAGTTATGCAAACAGGTCAAATCTATGACTCACTGGCATGATTCATAGGGGAGGGGGAGAAAGCAAACAACTTGGAAAACATATTTCTGGTTATTGGCCAAGGAAACTTCCCTAACATTGCTAGAGAGGCCGACAGTCAAATTCAGGAAATTCAGAGAACTTTTGCAAGATTCCACTCAAGAAGACCATCCCCAAGACATATAATTGCCAGATTTTTCCAAGGTCAAAATGAACAAAAGAATATTAAAGGCAGCTAGAGTAAAAGGACAGGTCATCTATAAAGGGAACCCCATCACGCTAACAGTGAACCTCTCAGCTGAAACCCTGCAAGCCAGTAGAAAATGAGGGCTATATTTAACTTCTTAAACAAAAAAATCTTGGGCCAGACATGCTGGCTCACACCTGTAATCCCAGCACTTTGGGAGGCCGAGGTGGATGGATCACCTGAGGTCAGGAGTTCGAGACTAGCCTCGCCAACATGGTGAAACTCCCATCTCTAATAAAAATACAAAAATTAGCTGGGCCTGGTGGCACATGCCTGTAATCTCAGCTACTCGGGAGGCTGAGGCAGGAGAATCACTTAAATCTGGGAGGCAGAGGTTGCAGTGAGCCGAGATTGTGCCCACTGCACACCGGCCCAGGCAACAAAAGCAAAACTCCATCTCAATAAAAAAAAAATCTTCAACCAAGAATTTCACATCCAGCCAAACTAAACTTCCTAAGGGAAAGAGAAATAAGATACTTTTTAGATAAGCAAATGTTGAGGGAGTTCATTATCACCAGGCCTGCCTAAAAGAGATCTTGAAAGGAGCACTAAATATAGAAAAGAAAGACCACTACCAACTAATACAAAGTCACACTTAAACATACAGACCAAGGCCACGCACAGTGGCCCACCCCTGTAATCCCAGCACTTTGGGAGGCCGAGGCAGGCAAATCACCTGAGGTCAGGAGTTCAAGACCAGCCCAACCAATATGGAGAAATCCTCTCTCTACTAAAAATACAAAATTAACCAGCCGTGGTGGCGCATGCCTGTAGTCCCAGCTACTCAGGAGGCTGAGGCAGGAGAATCCTTGAACCTGGGAGGTGGAGGTTGCAGTGAGCCGAGATTGAACCATTGCACTCAAGCCTGAGCAACAAGAGCGAAACTGTCTCAACAAAACAAAACAAAACAAAACAAAACACACAGACTAGAAAGTAACCACACAAACAAGCCAGCCTAATAACCAGCTAACAATACAATGACAGAACCAGAGCCACACATGTCAATACTCACCTTGAATTTAAACAGGCTAAATGTCCCACTTAAAAGGCACAGAATGGCAAGCTGGATAAAGAAGCAGGACCAAATGGTACACTGTTTTCAAGAGACCTGTCTTACATGTAATGACACCTATAGGCTCAAAATAAAGGGATGGAGGAAAATATACCAAGCAAACAGAAAACAGAAAAAGGCAGGGGTTGCAATCCTAATTCTGGACAAAACAGACTTCAAGCCAACAAAGATTGAAAAAGACAAAGAAGGGTATTACATAATGGTAAAGGATTCATTTCAGCAAGAAGACCTATCTATCCTAAATATATATGCACTCAACAAAGGAATACCCAGATTCATAAAGCAAGTTCTTAGAGACCTACAAAAAGACATGGACTTCTACACAATAATAATGGGAGAATTCAACACTGTACTGACAGCGTTAGACAGATAATCAGATCAGAAAATTAACAGACATTCAAGACCTGAACTCAACATTGAACCAGCTGTATCTGATAGACCTGTACAGAACTCTTCACCCCAAAACAGCAGAATATACATTCTTCTCAATGCCACATGGCAAATACTCTAAATTTGACCACATAATTGGACATAAAACTATCCTCAGCAAATATAGAAGAAATGAAATCATACCAAACACACTTTTGGACCACAGCACAATAAAAATAGAAGTCAAGACTAAGAAAATAATTCAAAATCATGCAATTACATGGAAATTAAATAACGTGCTCCTGAATGACTTTTGGGTAATTAATTAAATTAAGGCTGAAATCAAGAAGTTCTTTGAAACTAATGGGAACAAAGATACAACATACCAGAATCTCTGGGACACAACTAAGGCAGTATTAAGAGAGAAAGTCATAGCACTCAAAGCCCATGTCAAAAAGTTAGAAAGAACTCAAATTAACAACCTGACATTACAACAGAAAGAATTAGAGAAGCAAGAGCAAATCAACCCCAAAGTTAGCAGAAGAAAAGAAATAACCAAAATCAGAGCTAAACTGAAGGAAATTGAGACACAAAAAAACCATTCAGAAGGTAAACAAATCCAGGAGTTTGTTTTTTGAAAAAAATTAATAAGATAGGCTGCTAGCTAGACTAATAAAGAAAAGAGAATCAATACAATTAGAAATAAAGGGAATGTTACCACTGACCCCACAGAAATAAAAATAATCATCAGAAACTACTACAAACACCTCTATGCACACAGAGTAGAAAACCTACAAAAGACAAGTAAATTCCTGGATACCTACATCTCCCAAGACCGAACCAGGAAATTGATTCCCTGAACAGAACAGTAACAAGATCAACAATTGAATCAGTAATAAATAGCCTAGCAACCAAAAAAAGCCCAGGACCTGATGGATTCACAGCTGAATTCTATCAGATGTACAAAGAAGAGCTGGTACCATTCCTGCTGAAACTATTCCAAACAACAGAGGAGGAGGAACTCCTCCCAACTCATTCTCTGAGGCCAGCATCATCCTAATACCAAAATCTGGCAAAGACACAACAAAAAAATAAAACTTTGGGCCAATATTCTTAATGAACATTCGTGCAAAAATCCTCAACAAAATACTTGCAGATTGAATCCAGCAGCACATCAAAACACTAATCCACCACAATCAATAGGCTTCATCCCAGGATGCAAGGTTTCTTCAACATATACAAATCAATAAATGTGATTTATCACACAAGAGGAACCAAAGACAAAAACCACATGACTACCTCAATAGATGCAGAAAAGGCTTTCAATAAAATTAAACACCTTTTCATCTTAAAAACTCAATATATGAGGTATTGAAGGAACATACATCAAAATAATAAGAGCCATCCATGACAAACCCACAGCCAACATCATACTGAATCAGCAAAAGCTGGAAGCATTCCTCTTGAAGTCAGCACAAGCCCTCTCTCACCACCCCTATTCAACATAGTATTAGAAGTTCTAGCAAGAGCAATCAAGCAAGAGAAAGAAACAAAGGGCATTCAAATAGGAAGAGAGGAAGTCAAACGATCCCTGTTTGCAGAAAACATGATTCTATATCTCAAAAAAACCCACAGTCTCGGCCCAAAAGAGAACTATTTATCAGCTCCTTCAGCGGATAAACAACTTCAGCAAGTTTCAGTATACAAACTCAATGTACAACAAAATCACTGACATTCCAATACACCAACAACAGCCAAGCTCAGAGCCAAAGCAGAAAGGCAATCCCATTCACAATTGCCACAAAAAGAAAAAAATGCCTAGGAATACAGCTAACCAGGGAGGTGAAAGATCTCTACAATGAGAACTGTAAAGCACTGCTCAAAGAAATCAGAGATGACACAAATAAATGGAAAAACAGTCCATGCTCATGGATAGGAAGAATCAATATCATTAAAATGGCCATACTGCCCAAAGCAATTTACATAATAAATGATATTTCTATGAAAATACCAATGACATTCTTCATAGAATTAGAAAAAACTATTTTAAAATTCATATAGAACCAAAAAAGAGCCCAAATAGGCAAGGCAATCTTAAGCAAAAAGAACAAAGCTAGAGGCATCACATTACCTAACTTCAAACTGTACTACAGGGCTACAGTAACCAAAATAGGATGGTACTGGTACAAAAACAGGCACATAGACCAATCAAATGGAATCAAGAGCCCAGAAATAAGACCACACACCTAATACCATCTGATCTTCAACAAAGCTGACAAAACAAGCAATGGAGAAAGACTCCCTGTTCAATAAATGGTGCTCTGATAACTGGCTAGCCATATGCAGAAGATTGTAGCTGGATCCCTTCCTTATACCATATATACAAATCAACTCAAGATGAACTAATGACTTAAATGTAAAACCCCAAACTATAAAAAACCTGGGTGACAACCTAGGCAATACCATTCTGGACATAGGCATGGGCAAAGATTTCATGAAGAAGACACCCAAAGCAATTGGAACAAAAGCATTTTTTGTTTTTTTGTTTGCTTTTTTGAGACAGAGTCTTGCTCTGTCACCCAGGCTGAAGTGCAATGGCAAGATCTCAGCTCCCTGCAACCTTTGCCTCGCAGGTTCAAGCGATTCTTATGCCTCAGCCTCCTGAGTAGCTGGGACTACAGGCGTGCACCACCATGCTTGGCTAATTTTTGTATTTTTAGTAGGGACGGGGTTTTACCACGTTGGCCAGACTGTTCTCAAACTCCTGGCCTCAAGTGATCCACCCACCTTGGCCTCCCAAAGTGCTGGAATTACAGCTATGAGCCACTGCACCAGGCCAAAAATTGACAAATAGGATCTAGTTAAACTAAAGAGCTTCTGTACAGCAAAATAAACTATTAACACAGTAAACAGACAACTTACAGAATGGGAGAAAATATTTGCAAACTATGCATTTGAGAAAGGTCTAATATCCACATCTATAAGGAACTTAAACTTACAAGAGAAAAACAGACAAGCCCGTTAAAAAGTAGGCAAAGGACATGAACAAACACTTTTCAAAAGAAGACATAAATGTGGCAAACAAGCATATGAAAAAAAGCTCAATATCATAGATCATTAGAGAAATGCAAACCAAAACCACCATGAGATACCATCTCACTCTAGTCAGAATGGCTATTATTAAAAAGTCAAAAAATAACAGATGGGGAGAGGTTGCAGAGAAAAGGGAACACTTATACACTGTTGGTGAGAGTGTAGATTAGTTCAACCGTTGTGGAAAGCAGTATGGCAATTTCTCAAAGAGCTAAAAGCAGAACTAGTGTTCAATCCAGCAATCCCATTATAAGTAAATAAATAAATATCCATACATTCATACCGATAGAAATTCCAAATAATGGATAATTCCAAATAATGGATAACTCCATTATTTGGAATTTCTATCAGTATGAATGTATGGATATTTATTTATTTATAGACAGAGTCTTGCTCTGTTGCCCAGGCTGGAGTGCAGTGGCATGATCTTGGCTCACTGCAACCTCTGCTTCCCAGGCATATATCAGGTATATACCCAGAGAAATATAAATCATTCTACCATAAAGACACATACACCTGAATGTTCATTGCAGCACTATTCACAATAGCAAAGACCTGGAATCAACTAAATGCCCATCAATGACAGATTGACTAAAGAAAACGTGATACATATACACCATGGGCTACTATGCAGCCATAAAAAGGGATGAGATCCTATCTTTTGTGGGAACATGGATGGAGCTGGAGGCTATTACCCTCAGCAAACTAACACAGAAACAGAAAACCAACGCTTCATGTTCTCACTTATAAGTGGGAGTTAAATGATGAGAACTTATGAACACAAAGAAGGGAACAACAGACACTGGGGTCTACTTGAGGGTGGATGGTGGGAGAAGTGAGAGGAGCAGAAAAGATAACTACTGGGTACTGGGCTTAATACCCGGGTGATGCAATAATCTGTACAACAAACCTCCATGACATGAGTTCACCTATGTAACAAACCTTCATATGTACCCCCAAACCTAAAAGTTTTTTTTTTCTTTTTAATAAAAAGGGACGGCTTAGGAGGGACATCCTCCCACTGCCTCATCCATGGATCAGGGAGGTACGCCAGGGAGTAATCCAGTTCTGCCCAGCAAGCTACACCCCACTAACTCTGGGCCCTGTGTGTGCTATTTAACATTTCATTCAAACAGGAGCTCCTGGGAAGAAGCTTGGCTCAGTATCCTTGGCAAATCAACCCTCAAAGTCTCCCTCAGGTATATTCTAAGTGAGGACGGACCCTACATATACCTCACTTAGGCTTTACTCTGCTCTGCAAGCACAGGCAAGCTCAGCTACATCTTTCACACCACCCCTTGTTCTTAGTAGGCCAAGAACCTCAGAAACTGGGAGGGCACTAAGAGCTGTATTTTGGAAACTGTGTTGAGGTTACATTTATTCAGCTTTGTTCGGGGTGGGCCCTGTACCTGGCACTGCTAACGAGTTTCAAGAAGGTGCAAAGGAGATATTTTTCCAGGCAAAATAGAATATATTTCCTCTTCAGTTTCATTTGACTGCTTTAAAAAAAAAAAACACATGAAGATAGTACAGAGAGTTCCCATATACCCCTCATCTAGTTTCTCCTTTATTAACATCTGCCATTAGCATGGTGTATTTGTCACAATTAATAAACCCATAGTGATACATTATTGTTGGCAAAAATCCATACTTCATTCAAATTTCCTCTGTTTTTTCCTAATGTCCTTTTTTTTTCTATTCTAGGATCTCATCCAGGATACTGTATTACATTTAGTCAGAGTGTCTCCCTGTGTTCCTCTGGAGAAGACTTTCCTTACTTTTGATGACCTTGAATATCTCGAGGAGCATTGGTCAGGTATTTTGTAGAATGTCCCTCTGCTGGGATTTGCCTAATGTTTTCTTCATGAGTAAACTGGGGCTATGTGTTTTTGAGAGGAAAACCAGAGTTAAAAATGCCATTTTCATTATATCATGGCAAGGGTACATACTGTCACCGTTGACGTTAACCTTGATGGCCTGTCTGAGTTAGTGTTTGTCAGGTTTGTCTACCATCAAGTTCCTCTTTATCTTCCCTATTTTCATACTCTACTTGTCGGCAGAAAGTTACATGTACAGTCTGTGCTGAAAGAGTTGGGAGTTATGCTCCACTTCCTTAAGGGTGGAGTATCTACATAAACTATTGGTACTTCTGCACAGATTTGAACCTTCTCCCATTTATTTTTCAATCATTTATTTCTATCTGTATGAACATATGGATATTTATTTATTTATTTATTGAGACAGAGTCTCACTCTGTTGCCCAAGCTGGAATGCAGTGCTGTGATCTTGGCTCACTTCAATGTCCACTTTCCATGTTTAAGTCATTCTCATGCCTCAGCCTCCCAAGTAGCTGGGATCACAGGCATGCACCACCATGCCTGGCTAATTTTTGTAGAGACAGGGTTTCACCATGTTGGTCAGGCTGGTCTCGAACTCCTGACCTCAGGTGATCCGCCTACTTCAGTGTCCCAAAGTGCTGGGATTATAGGCATGATCCACTGCACCAAGCCTAATGTATGGATATTTATTCTATATTTTGGATGACAGCCCAATACTACTTTATTTTGTTGTGTATAATTTTATTTCAAATCTCTGCTTCTTAACAATGTGTGGCTTGCGTTCTCAGTGAGATGACAGGAAGTAGTATTTAGCTAAGATCTAAGATTGCATGCACCGGCATCCTTTTGTGCCTCAGCCTCCCCTCCTTGAGGTTCCCAGGGGAGATAACTGCCAGAGGACAAGGCCAGGACAAAGGAATCCTTTATTATCACTAGATCAGCCTCTACCCTCTGTTAAATTATAAATTTCAAAAGTGAAATAAAAATATGACTTGTATAAAACAACAGAATAAACATGTATTAAAGATGTTATTTAACTCATTAATTAGTGAAGGAACCGGTAAGATAATGTACTAGTCAGGGTTTTCTAGACAGACAGAACCACTAGGATATAAATAGAGAAAAAGAGAGAGAGATTTAAGAAATTGGCCCATGCAATTATGGAGGTTGGCAAGTCCAAAATCTGTAGGGTAAGGTGCCAGGCTGGAGACTCAGGGAAGAGCCAATGTTGCAGATGAAGTCTGAAGACCGTCTACTGACAGAATTCCCTCTTGTTGGGGAGATGTCAGTCTTTTGTTTTATTCAGACCTTTCACTGACTGGATGAGGCCCACCCACATTATGGAAAGTAATCTGCTTTGCTCAAAGTTCACCGATTTAAATGTTCATCTCATCTAAGAACACCCTCATGAAAACATCCAGAATAACATTTGCCCAAATATTTGGGCATCATGGCCCAGCAAGTTGACAAGGCTATTTGAGGAATGGGCTTTTTGAAGGCAATTTTAAAAAAGAACATCAGAGTAAGGTCACTGGGCTGTTAATATCCTACGGGGCAATACACTATAACCTTTGGAGTTTCTACTTTTCAGAAATCATTTGCTTCTCTGCTAGTCAAAAATCTACAAATTAACATGCAACATCACTGATGATTCTCAACCTTAATTAATAGTAAATAGCAAAGTCATAGATGATACTGTCTCACTGCATGTTACATAATTCTTGGATGAGCCTTTTAAACAATGAATGGTTCAGCAGGTCATAAAAGGACAGCTTTAGGGCGAGGTGCTGTGGCTCGAGCCTGTAATCCCAGCTACTCTGGGGGCTGAGGCAGGAGGATCCCTTGAGTGAAGGAGTTTGAGGCTGCAGTGAGCTGACTGTGCCGCTGTACTCCAGCCTGGGTGACAGAACGAGACCCTGTCTTAAATAACAAATAAAAAAGAGGCCTGGTGTGGTGGCTTATGCCTGTAATCCCAGGACTTTGGGAGGTTGAGATGGGAGGATCACTCGAGCCCAGGAGGACAAAGATTCAGTGAGTTATGATCTCACCACCTCACTTTAGCCTGAAGGATAGAGGGAGACCCTGTCTCTAAATAAATAAATAAATAAATAAAGGACAGGTTGTACTCTCTTGAACCAATGTTTTGGGTATTTTTCTTACCATGTCATACCCCAATGTCACCTCCTATGAAACTGCAAGAGAGCATTTTGCCAGCCTGTGTCGACCTGGTGGCCTCTCCCTAGGCTTCACTTTGTTTCCACTCAAGGAAACAGAAGGTCATTCCCAGTGGGGAGGTAGCTCCATGCCTCTCTCTCCCTAGTCTAGCAAGAAAGAGAAGACTGTGAAGAGATAACAGCAAAACAGGTATCTGAGAGGGGCCGAAGAGAACTTTCAGAGGGCTATAGAACTTTAGCTTCTTTTCTTCTCATACCCAAAGTACCACTTCCTGGCAGAGTGGTCCAAGAAATACTAAATCTGATCAATTGATTGATTGATTGATTGAGATGGAGTCTCTCTCTGTCACCCAGGCTGGAGTAGAGTGGTGCGATCTTGGCTCACTGCAACTTCCACCTCCTGAGTTCAAGCAATTCTCCTGCTTCAGGCTCCCAAGTAGCTGGGATTACAGGTGCCCACCACCATACCTGGCTAATTTTTTTGTATTTTTAGTAGAGGTGGGGTTTCACCATGTTGATCAGGTTGGTCTCAAACTTCTGACCTCAGATAATCCACCCCCCTCGGCCTCCCAAGGTGCTAGGATTACAGGCTTGAGCCACGGCCAAGAAATACTAAATTTGATTGATTTATATCAACATCCTGTTCCTTGATGGTGGGGTAAAATGAGGCTTGATGGTGTGATAGAACCTTGATTTTCCTCAAGAAAGCAAAATATCCTAACACGGCTTCCAAATTTTAACATCGCGCAATTGTATGAATTTTTATTTAATGCCTTTCAGACAGAGTGTTGAGGGCCAGGCTGTGTCTTCTACAGCTTTGCATTCTCCACAGCATCTGGCATTAGGCCCGGCATATTGTAGGCACTCTATAAATGGCAGCTGCCTGAATAAGGGGGTATTATCATTTGTGGGTTTTGTTAAAAATGGGATCACGAAGGAGAAAGTGTTTGGAGGAGGCTGCATGAACAACTCGCTCTTCGTAAGGCCATGCTGTGAGGGGGTGTTTTGAGGACACACTATCCCGGAAGAAGTGGCTTCCAGAAGCACAAGAAAGCCTTTTATTTTGTGAAATGAGACCCAGATGGCAATACCAAATAACAACAATTATGATGATACATTTTTTATAAAAGATCCCAGGCCTGACAATGTCTGGCTTTAGATTATAAATTGGCTCATTATCAGGAAAAAATATTTATTGAAACACAGCAATGATCAATGAGCTCATTATCCTACAGTGGCAGCCAAGTATTCCTAAGACATAGGCCTGTTGTAAAAATCAGGCAGTTATTTGTACAAGCGGGATTTGGTGCATAGCTTCTCAACAGGGATAATTTTGTTCCAAGATGAGTGCCAGGGACAGGAATCGGACTTTGGGGTCCTAGTCGATCATCTGGAAAACAGTTCTAATTGGGATGTGTCCCTTGGAGGTTTGCTTCATTAATATCTGGTTGAGAGCTCAGAAAGCTTGGAATCAGACTCCTCAGCACTGTGCTTGGCCTTATTTAAATACCTACCTCAAACTGCTTAGTCTGTTTCACTTTATTTCTCAAGCCTCTCTGTTTTTTGTTGTTGTCGCTACATTAAGACTTCCTCAGGAATTTGCCTAGATCCAGCTAACCGTCCCTCTGCTTCCTTCTTCAGAAGCCTCTTCTTTGTGTCCCCTGGGGCATTTTAAATATTATTTAACATAGAATATACTGAAAGACTCAGATACCTCTGAGGTCACAAATAATAAAAGGGAATGTACCAGAAGATCAACTGGAGCGATGGTTTCTACAACAAGCAGCCTGGTGGAAAGAACTTTTGTGTCAGATGGCTCTGAAAGGGAATCAGGAGTCTAAATGTACTAGGTATATGACATTAGACATGTTATTTTTTTATTTATTTTTTATTTTTGAGACAGAGTTTTGCTCTTGTGGCCCAGGCTGGAGTGAAATGGCATGATAGCTCACTGCAACCTTCGCCTCCCAGGTTCAAGTGATTTTCTTGCCTCAGCCTCCCAAGTAGCTGGGATTACCGGCACCTGCAACCATACCTGGCTAATTTTTGTATTTTTGGTAGAGATAGGGTTTCACCACATTGGTCAGGCTGGTGTGGAACTCCTGACCTCAGGTGATCCGCCTGCCTTGGCCTCCCAAAGTGCTGGGATTATAGGCATGAGCCACAGCGTCCGGCCCTTAGACATGTTATTTAGTGTTATTGGGCCTGTTTCCTCATCAGAAAGAATGAGAATAATACCTACTTTATAGTACGGCTTTAAGAATTAGAAATAATGTTTGTATAGTTGTTGCAGCATAGCAGCTACTTAATAAATGAAAGCAATTATTATCATCCTTCCAAGAAGACCAAAGTTAGGAGACCTGGTGGGGAGAAGAGGAGGTTTAGGAATTCTTTCCTCAGGGTGTTCTGAGCTGGGAACAATGGTAGTAGGAGTCTCTGGTCCTAAACAAATGTTCCCATCTAGTTCCCTTTACAGCCATCAGCGGTAAAAGAAACATGCCGGCAATGTTTCAAACTGAAAAAAAAAAAAAAAAAAAAAAAAAAAAAAAAAAAAAAAGCAGGAAATGGAATGAGTGAGAATCAAATAGACAAGACTGAAAGAAACAGCATTTGTCACTCTCAACTAGGGTACAGATCACCTTGCTTCATAAACCAGAAACTGAGGCTCATAGAAGTAAAATAGAATAGTATTTAGGAGCTCAGACTTTGGAGCCAGATTGCAAGACACGCTCTAAATGTGTTTCAGTTCTCTTACCTGAAAATGAGGATTTATCAGTCAGGATAGGCTAGGTTATGCTGTGGTAACAGACAACTCCAGAAATCTCCAAGACAGATAACAACAAACATTTATCTCTTGTTCATACTTTCTGTCCTTCATGAGTTGGCCATGGCTCCATACCAAGCTTTCTTTTTCTTTTTTGAAACGGAGTTTCACTCTTGTTGCCCAGGCTGGAGTGCAATGGCATGGTCTCAGCTCACTGAAACCTCTGCCTCCCAGGTTCAAGCGATTCTCCTGCCTCAGTGTCTCAAGTAGCTGGGATTACAGGCACGTGCCACCACGCCCGGCTAATTTTTGTATTTTTAGTAGAGACGGGGTTTCACCATGTTGACCAGGCTGGTCTTGAACTCCTGACCTCAGGTGATCTGCCTGCCTCAGCCTTCCAAAGTGCTGGGATTACAGGTGTGAGCCACCGCATCTGGCCCATTCCAAGCATTCTTCATCCTCAGACAGTGCAGCCACTAGCTGGGACACTGCCAGTCATCGTGGCACAGGAAAAGAGAACACAGCCAAGCACTCACTGATTTTTAATGCTTCTTGTTTGGAAGTGTCACATGACCCTTTATGACTTTTATTGGCCAAAGAAAGTCATGGGGTCACTCCCCTGTTCGACAGGGTGGAGATGGTTTAAACCTCCTACCAGCAAGAATTCTGAAGAAGGGAACCCAAAGTATTTGGTGAATAGGCATCTAGTTTACTACAGGTGATGATAATGATAATAAAAGACCCCCTTGTGGGATGTCCTGACAACTGAGTTATTATTACACAGAAAGAACTTAGAAGGGCGAGTGATGCAGTGATGTACATTTTTTTTTTTTTTGAGACAGAGTGTTGCTCTGTTGCCCAGGCTGGAGTGCAATGGAGTAATATCGGCTCACTGCAAACTCTGCCTCCCAGGATCAAGTGAATCTCCTGCCTCAGCCTCCCAAGTAGCTGGGATTACAGGTGCATGCCACTACACCCAGCTAATTTTTGTATTTTTAGTAGAGACGGGGTTTTGCCATGTTGGCTAGGCTGGTCTTGAATTCCTGACCTCCGATGATCCACCCACTGAGACTACAGGCATGAGCCACCGCACCCGGCCACAGTGATGTGCATTAACTGTAACATGTGTTTGCTGTTATTATTGCTGACAATTATACAGGGGATCTAGTGAAATAGATCCAAGCTGTCCTAACTGAAAGGCCAAAAAAACCCCGTGTATTTGTACTGAGAGCTATGGATCCACAGACAACCAAGGGCAAAATACATGTAAAAACTGTCATAAGGCAGCTTTTAAAAAGAGAGAGAGTGAGGAAGCTAAAGGAGAAAGGATAGAGGGAAAGTGAAGGAGAAAGAGAGAAGTGAGAGGGAGAGGAAGAGAAAAGAAGTGAAGGAAGAGGCCAGGTGCTGTGGCTCACGCCTGT
Source organism: Nomascus leucogenys (assembly GCF_006542625.1). NCBI lineage: Eukaryota > Metazoa > Chordata > Mammalia > Primates > Hylobatidae > Nomascus > Nomascus leucogenys. The sequence continues at coordinate 29,404,683 of NC_044381.1, forward strand.
AATCCCAGTACTTTGGGAGGCCAAGGTGGGTGGATCACTTGAGCTCAGGACTTCTAGAGCAGTCTGGCCACCGTGAGTGATGAAACCCCATCTCTACTGAAAGTATAAAAATTAGCCAGGCATGGTGGCTCAGGCCTGTAGTCCTAGCTACTCAGAAGGCTGAGGCAGGAGAATCGTTTGAACCCAGGAGGCGGAGGTTGTAGTGAGCTGAGATCGCGTCACTGCACTCCAGCCTGGACGACAGAGTGAGAATCTGCTCAAAAAAACAAAAAAAAGTGAAGGAGGAGAGAGACGCCACCCTGTGAAAACACAGGGACAGAAACTTCAGGGAGACAGGGGACTCAATAACTCCTGAAGCACCACGGTAAGAAGCTAAGCTGCCTTTGTCAATTCCTTCTTTTTGTTTGGACTGGTCTTTCTAGTAGGCTTGTTTTGCCTTTCATTAAGCTACTGATTTCCTTCTGCAGCTAGCACCTTTTCCTTTAATTGTTCTCATCAACTTGAGTCAATGGTGGATGGAATGGTCAGGGCACTCACTGAGAAAGGAAATTTCCCCTGGATCCTAGCCTTAGGTGATGACAGCAATCCTGTCTCAGTTGTATTCAGTGCTGGGGTAAGATCAAGTTGAAAGTTAGGCTCAGGTAGAGGGCTGGACCGCTCTCTTCCCAGGCTCCCAACTGTGACACAGGGTGCAGCGGTAGAAGGTAGGGACGCTGCCTGAATGTGGGACAGGGGATTGTCCCTGAGTCTGCTTACTGGGGCCAATAATAACAAGAACTAACCTTTGAATATCATTATGTATACAACACTACTAAGTGCTCACATCTATTAACTCATTAAATCCACAACTCTAGGCTGTATGAATATTGCTTCCATTTTACAAATGGAGAAACTAAGGACACAGAGGCACGTAGCTTGTCTGAGCTCACGCACACAGTTCACAGCAAGCAGCTGAGCTGGGATCTGAATTCTGGCAGTTTGCTCAAAATCCACGCTCGACGACTATAATGTAACATCCTCCTTTCTATTGCCTGCTTGGGGACCTACTTCAATTTTTTGTGGCCTAATAAAGCAAGTGAGTCCTTTTTTTAGGTTCTGGACATACAAAACTTAGAATTTAGTTTGAGGGGTTCATCCTTTCCACCCTTATAAGCAAAGAAAGGATTCTTTGCTTATAAAAGAACAACTTACTGCTTAAAAAAAATGCTGCCAATTATTATTACTTTGGCTTCATTTGCCATTAATTTGCCTCCAAGAAACACAATCAGCACAAACACTGAGAGCTTCCTTACAGCCTACCAGGAGAGTGTTGGTGGGTCTCAGCAAAGTATTCCCTTTTGGGAGGTGGCTCCCCAGAGCCCTTGGACACAGAATCTGCTCCCAGATCCTCTCAAGCGTCAATCTGCACTGATTGCCTGTTCTCAACTCCCACCGGCAACCTGCCTCCTCTTGACTATCAATAGCTGTCACAGCCTAATTTGATTGCTGAGTCAGACAATCAGTCTTAATTGCCTGTTTCCACCTCCAGCTGTGTCTCTTCCTTGTGGGTGGAAAAGCCTCTCTCGGTGCACTGCCCATCCCCCTGGATCAGAAGCCCAGGTAGCGGTCCAGGCCACCTACAGGATCATCTGCAACTTCTGATCCCACAGGTTCCCCATTTTCCTGGGCTGGACCTGGAGGGAGATGAGGGTTTTGTTCACACACTGAGTCTCTGCTATTAGCCTGTACACCACCTTCACTTGGTCCTGCTCTAGTAGCAGTAAGTTCTTTTATAAGCAAAGAATACTTTCTATGGGGTAGAGGGAATGAGCCCCTAAAACTAAATTCTAAGTTTTGTATGTCCAGAGCCTAAAATCAGGGCTCACCTGCTTTATTAGACCACAAAAAATTTAAGTAGGGCCGGGCGCAGTGGCTGACGCCTATAATCCCAGCACTTTGGGAGGCCGAGGCAAGCAGATCACTTGAGGCCAGGAGTTCAAGAACAGCCTGGCCAAAACATGACGAAACCCCACTTCTACTAAAAATATAAAAATTAGCCAGGTGTGGTGGTGCTTGCCTGAAGTCCCAGCTATTCAGGAGGCTGAGGCAAGAGAATTGCTTGAACCTGGGAGGTGGAGGTTGCCATGAGCCAAGATTGAGCTCCAGCCTGGGCATCAGAGTAAGACTCTGTCTCAAAAAAAAAAAAAAAAAAAAAACAAAAACAGAAAAAGAAAAAAAGATTGAAGTGGGACCCCCAAGCAAGGATTAGAAAGGATGTTACATTATAGTCATCAAGAGCATGTATTCTGAGTAAACTGCCAGAATTCATGTCCCAGCTCATCTGCTTACTACGAACTGTGTGTGTGGGCCTGTATCCTCTTTTTGGCTCTACAGACTCACTCTTGCTGTTCTCCAGGCTGCTACCTGTCCTGGGGGCCTGACCTTTAAGGATCAAAGGGCTTTTTTGCTTTTTGGCTTCTGTCTGGGTTCAGGGAGTGAGCAGCCAGAGAGAAGACCTGAGGGAGTCAGGACACGTATTCCCCTAGCATCCTCCTTGTGGGATTTCTTCACATTCTTTCAGATGGAAGATCAGGCCTTCTCTCAAGGGGTCTTCTCATGACTTTCTGGATTCTATTACGGGCTTCCCTCCCTTGCTTTCAGAGTGTGCTGCAGATGAATTATTGGACTTAATTCTTCACCCCTCCTGGTTTCCATGCTCTTTGCCTGAATATGACTTTGTAGTTACTCCCCGCCAAAAAGGAGGGATATATTGCCCCTTGCATTTGGGCTTGGTTTTATGACTAGCTTTGGCCCATGAGTTGTGGGTACACCCAACCATCTGAGCCAGTTTCAAGCCTAAGCCTTAAGGAAAAGCCTTAGCATTAAGAGGAAAGCTATTGCATGGGGTTTGTTTTGGTGCCTGTCATCTTCACGGGAAGAGCTTCCCCTGGGCAACTGCTGCCTCTTTAGTCTGGGGCCCAGAATGAACACATGTGGAGTAGCCCAGAGCTTGATCCACAAAGAGGAGCCAAGCGCAGGTGGACACCAGCTTGAAACAGAGCCCCCAGCTGACCTCCAGTCTACCAGCATGCCCATGAGAAATACATGCTTATAGCTGCATTCCACCACGAGCATGAGAGAAAGCTGGTGACATCCGCTGCCACCAGCACAGGCGTCCCTGCAGTACTCCTTGTTCTTTCGCTGCACTCTGCTTCTACTCCATAAATCTTCCCTTTACTAAGCCCTCAGGGAACCATCCTAATTTGAGTGTCAGCTGTTTCCTGTACTGACACTGAATGAATGATACAAGCACTGGGCCCAGCCCATTCCCACTGCCATGTCATATTGTCAGGAAAAGTTCAAAATACTACACTTGAGACCAGCTGCCCCTGCCCCCATTTGTTTCCCATTTGCTATTTAAACTGAAACCCTTATCTTAGAAGCTCATCATGAGGTCTTGTTTTATCCTTTTAATGTATTAGTTTTTAGAATTTCAACTTGTTATTTGGAAAACATTTCAAACATATGCACAAGTAGAGATAGCATTATAACAAACATCTATGTACCCATGATCCAGTTTCAACAATGATGGACATTTTGCCACTATTATTTGATCTATTCCCCTACTGTTTTTTTTTTTCTCTCTAAATCTAATGACGTTTCAAATTCCAGAGGAATCTAGAGATTCTATCGTAGTTCTAATCTTCTGTAATCTCTTGGCAGCATGTGCTACTATTGCTCACTCTTGCCAATCTGCCATTGCTGTCTCCTAGTTCTTTTATCTTTTGTGACTGCTCTCCATTTCCAGTTTTTGATTCCTGGTCTGGCTCTTAAATGTCAGTGTTCCTGAGGGTTGGCCTTGTTCTTCACCATCTTCTTTCTCTCTATGCTGCCTTCCTGAGTGGTCTCATTCACTCCCATGGCTTAATCTGTGAGCCCACTCCATTTTCCTAGGCTATCCTTTCTGTCTGTCCACTAAGGATTGTCACTTGGAGGTCTGTAAACCCTTCACATTGAGCATGTCCAGCCCCAGCCAAACTCCACAACTTCTTCTTGAACCTTCTCCCTCTCCACTTCTATTTCTGGGTTCTTTCATACCTTCTCCAGTACCCTGCCTCATAACTAGATATTGTATACCTCTCCTTACCCAGAGCTGACTATTCCACTTCTGAATGATCTTTCCAATCCTTCCCCTGTTTCCATTTCCACCCCCTTGGTTAAGACCCTCATCATCTCTCACTTGGGACATTCTAATATTCCCTCTGACTAGTCTCCAATGGCTGTTTCCTCTGCTAAGTACTAGCATCACTTTTCTAAATCACATTATCAAAACATGCTAACCCCAGCCCCAACTTATAAATCTTCTGTGGCTCCATTCAGGATATATTCTAAACATTTTGGCATGACATTGAAGCCTCTTCACACCTTTTTTTCTTTTTCTTTCTTTCTGTTTTTTTTTTTTTTTTTTTTTGGAGATGGAGTTTCGCTCTGTCACCCAGGCTAGAGTGCAGTGGCGCGATCTTGGCTCACTGCAACCTCCACCTCCCGGGTTCAAGCAATTCTTCTGCCTCAGCCTGTCAAGTAGCTGGGATTACAGGCATGCGCCACCACGCCCAGCTAATTTTTTTGTATTTTTAGTAGAGATGAGGTTTCATCATATTGGCCAGGCCAGTCTTGAACTCCTGACCTTGTGATCTGCCCACCTTGGCCTCCTAAAGTGCTGGGATTACAGGCATGAGCCACTGTACCCAGCCCTTTCACCACCCTTTTTCTAATCTCACCTCCTGACATTGTCCTCTGTGTACCCTGTCCTCCAAATAACGTGGCTTTGCTTTTTTTGTCCCCTAACATATCATGCTTTCATGTGACCTTTGACATGCTGACCACTGTCTTGTTTTGCAAGATAAAAAATGAGGTTCTAGTTCTCAAATAACAAACACCTATGTACCCATGAACAAAGGTGTTTGATGTTTGAGATTTTGAAGTGCCCTTTCCACAGCTCTTGCCCTTCTGAGATTCTTGCTGGCATTTGAATTTGTTCCTCCCAAAGGAAATTGTTAACATGGTATTTAAATTTTTTTTTTTTCTGGAGACAGAGTCTCACTCTGCACTCCAGGCTGGAGTGCAGTGGTATGATCTCGGCTCAGTGCAACCTCCGCTTCTTGGGTTCAAATGATTCTTGTGCCTCAGCCTCCCAAGTAGTTGGGATTACAGGCATGTGTCACCATGACCAGCTAATTTTTTGTATTTTTGGTAGAGATGGGATTTCGCCCTGTTGGTCAGACTGGTCTTGAACTCCTGACCTCATGATCCACCCACCTCGGCCTCACAAAGTGCTGGGATTATAGGCATGAGCCACTGTGCCCGGTCGGTATTTAACTTTTTGAGCAATCTCCTTAGAGTTTCTCTGTTCAAAAGGGATCCATTTGCCATGGTAATGGTGTTGTCTCCATAGACATACTGACAATATAAAGTTTCTAACTCTTCTGTAGGACTTTGGGTGTCCCTGAGGCAGAAATGATGTGTTACTCATCTTTTTATATATCCCCAGTGCCTGGCACATATGAAATACTCAGTGTTTGTTTGAATTGCATCTAAATTAGTATTGAGACTAGGGAGTAGAATCTGGAGAAGGCACAAATGTTGCCAACCAATTGCAGAGAAAGCTGCCAAACATATAATCTATGAGCTGGGAGGCTGGGGTCACCCCATTCCCTGCAGTGAGGGCCTCCAAGCCTGTCAGATGTCAGTTGCATCTGCAAAACTAGGAGTTCAGGTGGAAGGTTGGATTTTTCTTCATTAAACTTGTCATTCCCTAAGGTGGGGCTCTGACAGAAGCCCAGTGAGATGTCAAGCTAAGACAGCTGTTGCCAAACCTGGTGGAGGCATTTCAGACAGCTGGGGATACAGCTGCTGCCCCAGACTTCATTTGCAACAGCCTTTTCTTCTTTAAGGAGGTCAAAATGCTTAACAAATACATATCAACAGTAAAGCAGCTATGGTGTGATGCAGACAGAATTGGATTTGAGTCAGATCACGTGGATCAAGTATCAACTCTACTTCTTATTAACTGTGTGACTTTGAGCAAGTTATGCTACCCCTTTGAGCCTCATTTTCCATACTCATAATACTGACTGCTGTGAAGACTGAATGAGGTAATGTATATGGAAATGTTTTATAAACTGTAGAGCACTGCTCAACTATTAGGTATAATTGGAATACATTAAAATTACATTTAGTCCTCATCTCTCACACACACACACATATACACACAGAGTATAGAATAGTGTAATGATTAATTACATGTCAACTTGACTGGGTCATGGGATAGCCAGGTGTTCGGTCAAACATTATTTTGGGCATGTCTGTGAGAGTGTTTTTGGATGAGATTTACATTTGACATAATCCCAGCTATTCAGGAAACTGAAGCAGGAGGATTGCTTGGGTCCAGGAGTTCAAGACTAGCCTAGGCAACATAGTGAGATCCTGTCTCTAAAAAAATAATAAAATTGTTTGGGCTTGGTGGCATGTGCCTCTGTAGCCCCAGCTACTCAGGAGGCTAAGGTGGGAGAATCACTTGAGCCCAGGAGTTCAAGGCTGCAGTGAACTATGATCATGCCACTTGCACTCTAGCCTGGGTAACAGAGTGAGATCTGATTTCTAAAAAAAAAAGAAAAAGCAGATTGCCATCCCTAATTTGCTGGGCCTTACCTAATCAATTGAAGACCTGAATAGGACAAAAGGTCTGAAGAAGTGGGAGCTCCTCCTACCTGGCTGTTTGAGCTGGAACATAAGTCTTTTCCTGTCTTCGGGCTTGAATTGAAAAATCAGCTCTTCTTGGGTCTTGAGCCTGCTGGCTTTTGGATTGGTATCTACACCATTGACTCTCCTAGTTCTCAGGCCTTCAGACTCAGACAGATACTTAAACCATTGACTCTCCTTGTTCTCAGTGTTTTGGACTTGAATTGGGACTATACCATCGGCTCATCTGTATCTCCAGCTTGTGGACTGCAGATTTTGGGGCTCTCAGCCCCCATAATTCTGTGAGCCGATTCCTTATAATTATCTATCTATCTATCTATCTGTCTGTCTATCTATCCATACTATCTATCAACTATCTGATATGGTTTGGCTGTGTTCCCACCCAAATTTCATCTTGAATTGTAGTTCCCATAATCCCCACGTGTCATAGGAGAGACCCAGTAGGAGATAATTTAATCATGTGGGCGATTACCCTCAGGCTGTTCTTGTGACAGTGAGTGAGTTCTTACAAGATCCAACGGTTTTATAATGGGCTTTTCCCACTTTTGCTTAGCACTTCTCCTTGCTGCTGCCATATGAAGAAGGATGTGTTTGCTTCCCCTTCCACCATGATTTTAAGTTTCCTGAGGCCTCCCCAGACCTTTGGAACTGTGAGTCAATTAAACCTCTTTCCTTTATAAACTACCCAGTCTTGGTTATGTCCTTATAGCGACGTGAGAACAGCCTAATACACTATGTCCTGTTGGTTCTGTTTCTCTGGACACCCCTGACTAATGCAAATGGTCAAATTGACTCAAATTTGCTTATTGTCTATTATATGCCCAGCTCTCCACTGGGAACTGTGATCAATGCATAAGTTAATATAAGTCATATTTTCCTGATATTGAGAAATTTACAGTTGATTTGGGAGATGAGATCAATTTATTCCTCAATTCTTGTGTTTCTGTAGAGGGGAAGACATTTCTACTCCACAATCATGTAGAGTATTTTTTGTGTTTCTTTACTCATTATTCCCAAGGGATGAGAAGGAACTTCTATGATTAGTGATCTTGGGCAAAAGTGTTGCTGTGATGAGCATGGTGGTTGAGCACCTGTTGGTTTCTCAGTTCCTAAACTAATAGATAATTGAGAATGCATGCATTCTGTATTCTTTGCCACAAAGTAAGCCTTTGCGTCAGATGGGATTGGAAAAGAATGATGGTTGTCCAGATCTTTCTGTGACTATATTGGTAGGTTAAGTTCTGGAGAAAAGTATTGGGAGGTGCATTGTACTTTGGCATTTAATACCAGTTCTTATTCTTGATCTCATCCTAAGATATGTTTATTTCTTTAAATCTTTACCATCCTAATCTCCTTCCATTTTGGGGGAAGCACCAAGGTACAGATCAACCCTACAAAAAAGAAGGGTATCATGTTTTATGAGCTGCTTCATGATTGGCAAATCCACCACTGCCCACAGTGGAGCTGATCTTTCTCATTATTTTGTAGAGGAATATTAATGTCTTTCATTAGGCCACTTCCTGCTTTCAAAATTTTGCCTCTTGTCAAGCTTGCCAGAAATAATACATTGTGTCCATTAGAGAACCACATGCTACCTGATGGCCACTACCAAGATTACCTAAAGACAGTGAAACCCTTGAATTTGCTTGTGTGGGCATAAACAAAGTTCTATCCTCTTCTTCTTCTTTTTTTTTTTTTTTTTTTTTTTTTAGACAGAGTCTCACTGCAACCTCTGTCTCCCAGGTTCAAGCAATTCTTGTGCCTTAGCCTCCCAAGTTGCTGGGATTACAGGTGCACACCACCACATATAGCTAATTTTTGTATTTTTAGTAGAGATGGGGTTTCACCATGTTGGCCAGGCTGGTCTCAAACTCCTGACCTCAAGTGATCCGCCCACCTTGGCCTCCCAATGTGCCGGGATTACAGGCTTGAGCCACTATGCCTGGCTGGCTCTATCCTCTTGCCCTGTGGTCTGGGATGGAGTAGAGGGAGTGAAGTGGTGGGGAGGGAAGTTTCATTCTTTATTTTTCCAGAATAGCTTTGTTTGGATTATTTTATTCTTCTAATTTTTAGAGTCTTGGCTTTCATTTAAAAATTAACGTTTAAGGGACAGGTAGAAAGTGTATCCATCTGGGTAGCAGTGGGGAAGGTAATGGACATTCTAAATAAGGGAGTCTGGATGACATTTTTCTTCTCTAATATTTTCCAACACTTCTGGCTCCCACCATGGCCATTGTTTTATATTTGTTGGTTTGTCTAACATTGTCCAACCTACCTTCTTTGAGCAATAAATCCCACTCCCTGGCCACAGGAATGGATACATGATGCTTGTTAGTTAATTTAGCTAACAAGCATCCACGCTTCTGGGCATAGTGATTGACCTGAGGGGTAGGAACATATTCAAGCCAGGCCAATGAGGGATTTAAATTTTTTCAACATTTACAAAATATTATATTATTTATATGAATATTAAATTTCCTTTAAAACTTAAAATTATGGTATGTATAAAATACAAAATGATAGTACATGTGCAGTTTAAAGAGTAACATGAAATGAATACTCACACCCACACCATCTAGGTTAAGAAACAGAATATTAGTGATTAGTAGTAACTTGGAGTTTTATGAATTTGATGTCCCATTTGATGTCCTTTTCTCAATTATGTCCCTCTTCCTGCTATATGTAAGCTCTAAAATACAAAAAAAGTATATATGTTGTTGAATAAACATTTAAACAACATGCATAACATAATAAACACCAAATTCAAGACAGTGGTTACCTCTCTGAAGGAAGGGGAATGGGTTTCGGTTGGAGTACACGGTGGTTCAGCTGCATTTGTAAGGTTTTTTGTTTGTTTTGTTTTGTTCTGTTTTGTTTGTTTGTTTTTGAGACGGAGTCTTGCTCTGTCACCCAGGCTGGAGTGCAGTGGTGTGATTTCGGCTCACTGCAACATCCGCCTCCCAGGTTCAAGCAATTCTCTGCCTCAGCCTCCTGAGTAGCTGGGATTACAGGCGCCCGCCACCACACCTGGCTAATTTTTGTATTTTTAGTAGAGCTGGGGTTTCACCATCTTGGCCTTGAACTCCTGACCTCGTGATCCACCCAACTCGGCCTCCCAAAGTGCTGGGATTACAGGCATGAGCCCCCGTGCCCAGTCTGGCTTGGTTTTTTTTGAGACAGAGTCCCATTCTGTCGCCCAGGCTGGAGTGCAGTGGCACGATCTTGGCTCACTACAACCTCCACCTCCCAGGTTCAACCAATTCTTGTGCCTCACCCTCTCAAGTAGCTGGTACCATAGGCATGTGCCACCACACCTGGCTAATTTTTGTATTTGTAGTAGAAATGGGGTTTCACCATGTTGGCCAGGCTGTCTCGAGCTCCTGACCTCAAGTGATCCTCTCGCCTTGGCCTCCCAAAGTGCTGAGATTCCAGGCATGAGCCACCATGCACAGCCAGGTTTTATTTTTTTTTAAATGATGTCAGAGAAATGGGGAAAAATGCTTAGATCTAACTAGATATTTATTATATTATTCCCAGAGGGCATAAAGGTAAAATGGCACAATGGATGAACTGCACACATTCAGGGGCCAGACTGGTTTAGATTCAGTTTTGACTGAGTAAACTGCTATAGAAATTGCATAAATTACTTAGTCTCTCTGTGACTCAGTTTTTCTCAACTATAAAATAGAGATCATAATAATACTTATTGACAGTATTGTGAAGATTGCATTACTTAGTTTATGTAAAGTATTGGAATAATGTTTGGTATATAATAAGCACTTGATAAGTATTAATTATTTTTAGTAGTAGTTTTACATATTTCATAAGCTTTTCTCAAGAAAGTGAAAGCATGTATATATCCAATCCCAAAACTATAGATCCACAATCATTTATTTGAAGCTCTTGGGGAAGATAAGTTTCATAATTCAGAATTTTGGGTTGTATATTATACAACAACACTAGTGGGGTATGGGGAAAACCTCCCTAATGAAACACATTATTTTTGCATTGAAAATTATGAATACTCACTAAGTGGGATAAATGAAGACTCCAAATAGCTTCATGTCAGTTCAGGTCAGGTTTTACCACCAGATGAATTTGCTGTAAATGTACCAAAAACATTCAGTTTTCAGAATGTTTTGGATCTAAAATTGCATATAAGGGATTGTAGATCTGTGCTTTAATGCATCTACCTGATGAATACTAGTTTGTCCTTAAAAAGAATGAGCTAGATCTATATATACTGAAATGGAAAGGTATATTGTTAAGTAATAATACTATGTATGTTACAGTATTTGGCAACTGACCGAACAGTACATATTGCCTTATCTTTGTTATATTTATAAAAAGAGACATCTGTATTTTCATACATATACATGATAAATGTATTGAAAATAGACTGGAAAGATACCTGCCAAACAGTTGAGAGTGGTCACCTCCGGAGAGGGGATGGGGAAGGCTAAAGGTGAGCTGCCACCTTTTTCTCTGTACACTTCTGAATTTGTCTTCTATGAAAAGGTGTTCACACATATCTAGGTAATAAAAATGAAAAGGCCAGGTGTGGTGGCTCACGCCTGTAATCCCTGCACTTTGGGAGGCCGAGGCGGGATCACAAGGTCAGGAGTTCGAGATCAGCCTGGTCAATATGGTGAAACCCCATCTCAACTAAAAATACAAAAAAATTAGCCGGGTGTGGTGGCGGGCACCTGTAGTCCCAGCTACTCAAGAGGCTGAGGCAGGAGAATTGCTTGAACCCAGGAGGCGGAGGTTGCAGTGAGCCAAGATCACACCACTGCACTCCAGCCTGGGCGACAGAGCAAGACTCCATCTCCAAAAAGAAAAAAAAACTGCTTAGAAAATGAAATCAGGGAAGTGTTGTGGAGAGCCTGAGAAGTCTGTATTTAAATCAATAAACTTGAAGAGCTATGGATATGTTTGAACTAAGTAGTAACAGCGGGCTCAGGAGAAAAGTAGGTTGGAACAATATGGTTTGGATTTACCTATGGAAAGAAGCGATATTGAGGATCAGTCTGAGTAAATTTTCCACTTGAGTTCCAGCTTCAGAATCAGCATAGTAATACTCTGAATTATTTCCCCAGTGTGTGCAACTCATGAAGTACCCAGGAGGTGTTCTGTGGTAACAACAGAAATGAATCTAAAGGGCTTCTTAGCCTCTACCAGAGACCAGGAATGTTTCTATGTCTCAGAAGGCAAGAGAAGAGAGGATTTCACTGAGGAACAGCAGGGTCAAGCGGGGCTTCCATTTTTGCCTCTGCCCAGTATATTCTCCATGCGGCAGTCAGGGGCATCTTTTAAAAGCACAAGCCTGGTTGTGCTAGTACTTCAGTGGCTTCCGTAAAATCTTCCTAAGTAGAGCTGGTGAGAAAGGACCCTTGGTTCCCTTCTGGTTGTAAGCCTAGAGTTCCTTGGGGTCATTTTTCCCTTCCATTCTCCTGCTGGAAAAAGGTGGCTTGAGAAAGATGCTGACAAAGCAGAGAGCAGTAGAGATGGAAGACAGAAAGGGAGGGCTAAGAGTATGTGAGTCCCTAAATCCAGTCTTACCTTGAGGCCCAGCTGGCTATCATTCTTTCTGAATTTGGCTACCATGTTTTTGCCCATGCTAGTTTGAGTTGGATTTTTTTTCACTTGGAACCCAAAGACTCCTGAATAAAGCCCTCCTCTTCAGTGCTGGATTCCCTAGAACATTTAACTGGGACTCAAATTTGATCTGCGTTAGCAGTACACTTGAATTGTTGTACTGGTGAGGTTGATGAGCCTAACAGTCTCTAGTCTCTGCCTTACGCAAACAAAGAATGCTACATAGCTGAAGGGAAAGGAGTGGGAGTGACTCCAGGAGTCATCACGTTTAAATCTGAATAGGTTCAATTCCCACCTATGAGTGAGAACATGCGGTGTTTGGTTTTTTGTCCTTGCGATAGTTTACTGACAATGAGAACTCATGGACACGGGAAGGGGAACATCACATTCCGGGGACTGTTGTGGAGTGGGGGGAGCGGGGAGGGACAGCATTAGGAGATATATCTAATGCTAAATGACGAGTTAATGGGTGCAGGAAATCAACATGGCACATGGATACATATGTAACAAACCTGCACATTGTGCACATGTACCCTAAAACCTAAAGTATAATAAAAAAAAAAAAAATCTGAATAGGTGTTGGCTGGGCACACTGGCTCACGCCTGTAATCCCAGCACTTTGGGAGGCCGAGGTGGGTGGATCACCTGAGGTCAGTAGTTCGAGACCAGCCTGATCAATAGGGTGAAACCCCGTCTCTACTAAAAATACAAAAATTAGCTGGGCATGGTGGCTCATGCCTGTAATCCCAGCTACTTGGGAGGCGAAGCAGGAGAATCGCTTGAACCGGGGAGGCAGAGGTTGCAGTGAGCTGAGATGGTGCCACTGCACTCCAGCCTCTGTCCTAACGAAAACAACAACAAAAAAGTCCGGTATAAAGATCTTTCTTATTTTACTGTATTTTTTCTTTCTTTCTTTTTTTTTTTTTTTGAGACGGAGTCTCGCTCTGTCGCCCAGGCTGGAGTGCAGTGGCGCAATCTCAGCTCACTGCAAGCTCCGCCTCCCGGGTTCACGCCATTCTCCTGCCTCAGCCTCCCGAGTAGGTGGGACTACAGGCGCCCGCCACCATGACCAATTTTTTGTATTTTTGGTAGAGACGGGGTTTCTTCGTGTTAGCCAGGATGGTCTCCATCTCCTGACCTCGTGATCCGCCCACCTCGGCCTCCCAAAGTGCTGGGATTACAGGCGTGAGCCACCGCGCCCAGCCATTTTACTGTATTTTTTCAAAGTCTCTTGTTGGTAGTGATCTGATTCTTATCAAACTTTTTCATTGTTAACTCTACTAGTACTATTCAATTTGAATACACTCAAAACAGAGGCCACTCAATTTTAAAAGAGGAAACCTTCTAGTTCTCAAAATTCCATTTTAATTTATGGTGGTTTGTTGTATTGTTCTTGTCTTTGCGTTATGCTCATTCTTAAGAAACTGTTCGTCTGGGTTTCTAGGTCAGAATTTTACATGTAGAGCAAATGGTCTTTATGCACATTTACTGTATTATCTGTTGAAGATGAACTATGTAAAGATTTTCAAAGGATTGGGGGTAAATTTTACTCAATTTAAAGGTCAGAGGTTTACAATCATATGCTAACCTATAGTGCATTTATAACTTTAATATCATCGTATGTGTGTGTGTGTGTGTGTGTGTGTGTAAAATCACTGCATAAGGTCACCTTATGATAATTAGAATTTCTCTATTTCTGGTAGTTGTACTGTCTGAGTAATTCAAGCTGTGATTCTTTATTTTTCCCAAATTTGATATATAGATTTTGGTACTAATTTATTGCTGCTCACTGTAGAAGTCCTGCATATTTAAGTAATACCTTGGTGCCAAGATTTTGGGAGCCTCTAGATCATTAGGGAACTTTTGCAATTCTTATGAGCAGGTGTTAACAACATGTCACAAGATGCCAACATCCTATATGAAGGTAAAATAATCAGGTGAGACCCTGGAGGTGAAGTTCTAATTTGTGGATGAGTGTGTGTGTGTGTGTGTGTGTGTGTGTGTATGTGTGTGGTGTCCAGGGAGGCCACAGTTAGTAAGGGGAAAGGAAACCCAGAAGTGGTAACAATGTTGATCATTGTGCGGAATGATCTTGTGCAGAAATCTGGCAAGAAAAATATGACTGTAGCCTTTATTGACCTGTTATTGGCCTGTCACTCTAAGTAGCATGAGTTCAGTAGAGACACTGCATTATTGATGCTCCTGCAAAACTTGCATTTTAATGCCCCTCAGGAATTCAGGATTGATAGAAATACTGTTATAGCCTAATCAACTGAAACTGTAGATAAAAATAGATGACTGCGTCCTGGAACAGGAGGGTAAATGTCCTCCTGGGTGCTGATGAAATGGTTTTAATGTCATGGCCCAAGAATGTCCCCAGTAATTGGTTCTGAGTAATTAACCATTGTCAGTACTTTTAATGCAAAGTCTTCCAAAGATAATATCATAATTATTGGCAGATATTTCCCCAAATTCATTTGACTTAAATAACAAAATCCGCCACAAAACAACAATCACAACAAAACAGAACCCAAATCCATCTAACAAGTACAGCCATTCAATTTCCTTGAGACTCATTCATCCTGTCAAATCCGCTGAAAAGCCATAGGATTTATTGATATATTATTGAGAGTTTTAAATAACCATTGGGGTAAATGTTGATATTTGCTTTGGATATTTTTTAGTTCAGAATAATCTCAACCATGCTTTATGGTATATAACTTTGTGCAGAGAGATTCAGCCCACTTCCTGAAGAAAAAAATTAACCTTACCAGCAGATTAATTTCTATGTGGATCCTGGTTAGGCACCTCAATTTTAAAAATAGGGCAACAACATCACTACCTGTGCAAATATGTTCTCACACAGCACTGGAGATGGTTCTTACTGGTTTGTTAGACTGTGTGCACCTTTCTCCACATCCATGTTCACTGATGTCAAGTTACTAGCTTGAAATTGGTTATAGCAGGAGTATTTACACCAGTGATTCTTGATGAGAAAGATTTTGCCCCCTAGGGCACATTTGACAATCTCTAGAGACATATTAATATTTTGTTGTCACAACGGGGGGGTTGCTACTGACATCTAGTGGGTAGAAGCCAGGATGCTGCTCAATATTCTTTAATGTAAAGGCCAGTGCTTCATAAGAATTATCTGGCTCCAGGCCAGGTGCCGTGGCTCACACCTGTAATCCCAGCACTTTGGGAGGCTGAGGTGGGCGGATCACGGGTCAGGAGATCGAGACCATCTTGGCCAACATGGTGAAACCCCGTCTCTACTAAAAATACAAAAATTAGCTGGACGTGGTGGCCTATCCCTGTAATCCTAGCTACTCGGGAGGATGAGGCAGGAGAATCACTTGAACCGGGGAGTCAGAGGTTGCAGTGAGCCGGGATCACACCACTGTACTCCAGCCTGGCAACAGAAAGAGACTCCGTCTAAAAAAGAATTATCTGGCTCCAAACACCAATGGTGTTGAGGTTAAGAAATCCTGATTTATACGATGGAAACTGGCAAACATTATAAGTTTGGACTTCCTTTTGTTTGCTTGCTTTCTTGCTTTCTTTCTTTCTTTCTTTCTTCCTTTTTTTTTTTTTTAGAATGCCAGTTTATCAGCTTCTAAACCAAAAAGTGAATTCTTAGGACTTCATCACTATAGCATCTGTAATTCTTATTAGAAGCCAGCTGGAGGAATGGATGTTTTTGGAAGACTGAAAGCCATGTTCTCCCTGGGTAATTCATACAGACCATGAATTGGCAAACTTTTTCTATAAAGGGCCAGATAGTAAATATTTTAGTCTTTTCAGACCACATGGTCCCTGTTGCAACTACTTATTTCTGTCGTTATAGTGTGAAGACATCCATAGGACAATATTTAAATGAATGAGCATGGCTGTGCTCCAATAAAACTTTATTTACAAAGCAGGCTGATAGTTCACTGATCCCTGACTTAGACTATTAGTTTAGCCCCATCTCAGACAGTGCTTTCACAGAAGCTTTATTCTGATGCCATGAGCCATCTGCTCAAGCTTTAAAAGCTTCCTTTCCAGCTCTTGCTGACACATTGGGCCAATATGAAAAGGTGGGCCAATATCAAAAGGTCCTACAGATGCCAGTCACTTAGATTTGTATTCTCTAATCTTGTCCACGAAGTTTCTGCACAGGATCAAGTTCCTTATTAAATGCCACTGCTGTTATCACCAATGTTCTTGGGAAAATGGACTGAAACTGCTGATAGAAGCACAGAGGAGACCCCAAAGAGCCTCTAAAGAATCATAGTGGGCGGGGCACAGTGGCTCATGCCTGTAATCACAGCACTTTGGGAGGCAGAGGCGGGCAGATCACCTGAGGCCAGGAGTTCAAGACCAGCCTGGTCAACATGGCAAAACCCCGTCTCTACTAAACGTACAGAAATTCGCTGGGCATGGTGGCAGATGCTTGTAATCCCAGCTACTCGGAAGGCTGAGGCAGGAGAATCACTTGAACCTGGGAGGTGGAGGTTGCGGTGAACCGAGATCATGCCATCGCACTCTAGCTTGGGCAACCAAGAGTGAAACTCTGTCTCAAAAAAACAAAACAAAACAAAACAAAACAAGAAAGAAAGAAAGAAAAGAAGGAAAGAAAATAAAAAAAAGAATCACGGTGATTCTATGTTTCTTGCATAGAACCTCTGGGGTCCCAAGCAGCCATGGAGGCCACAATTCTACTTCCGGCCCTAGCCGCGCCCCTACCCGCCTACCCACCACGGCAATGCATGATGGGTCACCACTTCACGTGGGCCACATCCACGGGACCCGAAGCTTCTTCCAGGTGGTGTGTGGCTGCCCCAAATGCGCTTTGAGAACATCCACTCCTCCAATTTATATTGGGGAAATCAATAGGAGTTTTTGTGCCTATCACCTCGTGTAATCGCAAAGATTTGTGCATAAAAGTTATGCCAGGCTGTGCACGGTGGCTCACGCCTGTAATCCCAGCACTTTGGGAGGCCGAGGCGGTTTGGATCACCTGGGATCAGGAGTTCCAGAGCAGTCTGACCAATATGGAGAAACCCCGTCTCTACTAAAAATACAAAAATTAGCCAGGTGTGGTGATGTGCACCTGTAGTCTCAGCTACTCTGGAGGCTGAGACAGGAGAATTGCTTGGACCCAGGAGGTGGAGGTTGCAGTAAGCCAAAAGCCTGGGCGACAGAGCGAGACTCTGTCTCAAAACAAACAAACAAACAAACAAACAAAAAAAGTTATACCACTTCAGGGTAAGGGGATCACTGTATTTACTCCTCTTTTTAAGTCCAGTGGAAGTTAGGGATGAAAATGCCCAATGCGAGCCATGCCTTTTTAGTCTCATAATTTGTTTCTCCCTGGAAGTCCTTAGCAACAGGCAGGAGACAGCAAAGTTCCCAGTGCACTGTGCTGAGTGGCAGAGGGTAGACCTGTCTCCATAGGAAGTCTGTCAGCCACAGACTGAACAGTTCCGTGGCTTTTGACCATACTTGCAGTGTCTCCCAGAGTTGTGAGCAGAAGCAGAGAGAGGGTGCAGTGCACCAAGCACTTGTAGGATCAGGCTTGTCCTGGCAGTCAGGCCATGGCTCTGGTGTCCAGGTGGTGGAGGGCAGGCCTCTCTGCTGTTGTAGCCGGGCTAAGCAAGTATGTTAATCTTCCTTTGTCACTAGGTGGCAGAATATAATTAAGATGTCAGAATTTCTTCCATAATATTGGAAGGCGTTTCTAGTTCCTTCTTAATGACCTCCTTCATTACTTTGCAGTATTTGCTAATGCCATTTAGGACTGAGGCAATGAAATAAAATTTCCTTCTGCAAACATTTTCTATATTTATCCAGGGTTCTACTTTTTCATTTAACCGGCTTGCCTCTTAGGGAGAAGCATCCTTAACATAAAGTACATTCTCTTCCTAATGGCTGCTGTTTGGACAATCCAGGCTTCTTATTTTTATGTATTATTTTGTTACTCTTTGTGGGGTAGAAATAAATACTCTCCTGTCACGTGTAAAATTTCAAATAAGTTTATTATAATGCATAATGTGATAATCCATTTTATAAAATAAAACTCCATGAGTCCACATTGATAATAGCTTTATTGATTTTCCTAACTATAAAGGCAATAAATGCTCATTTAAAAAATTCTGAAAATACAGAAAAGTATAAAAAAGAAAAAATAATAACCAGTAATCCCACTATTCAAAGAGACCAAGCAGAAGGATGATAGAGTACCCCCGAATAATTGATCTTATCAAGTTGATGAAGCAAAATTCTAAAAAAAAAATCACATGGGTAAATATATGCCTCATAAAATATAATCCTTGGCTACCTGAAGGCCTGGGTCAGCACTTAAAACATTTTTTTTTTTTTTTAGATGGAGTCTCACTCTGTTGCCCAGGCTGGAGTGCAATGGCGCTATCTCGGCTCACTGCGACCTCCGCCTCCCGGGTTCAAGTGATTCTCCTGCCTCAGCCTCCCGAGTAGCTGGGATTACAGGCATGAGCCACCACACCCAGCTAATTTTTTATTTTTAGTAGAGACGGGGTTTCACCAGGTTGGCCAGGCTGGTCTCGAATTCCTGACCTCAGGTGATCTGCCCACCTCGGCCTCCCAAAGTGCTGAGATTACAGGTGTGAGCCACCGGGCCCCGCGAAAACTATTTTTTATTAACATTTTATTATGAAAAATGTAAATCATATACAAAAAAGTAGGAAGAACTTTATAACAAAACTGATGTATCCACACCCAGCTTCAAAAATTACCAATACGTGGCGAATCTTGTTTCATCAATGCATGCTGACTTTTCTCCTCTCTAGTCTAGATGATGACGATGATGATGATGATGATTACTATTATTATTTGACATAGGGTCTCACTCTGTCTCCCAGGCTGGAGTGCAGTGGTACAATCATGGCTTGCTGCAGCCTCGACCTCACCAGGCTCAAGCCATCCTCCCACCTCAGCCTCCTGAGTAGCGGGGACTACAGGCAGATGCCACCACACTTGGCTCATTTTTAAATTTTTCCTAGAGACAGGCTGTCACAACTTTTCCCAGGTCTAGCCTCAAGCAATCCTCTCTCCTTGACCTCCCAAGGTGCTGGGGTTACAGGTGTGAGCTATCGTGCCTGGCCCTGGGCTAGATTATTTTGAAAGAAATCCCAGACATTGTTTCTCTTAACTTATACATATTTTATCCGTATTTCTAAAATAAGTTCTATAGAATCTGTGCAGTTTTGATGACTAACACATTAAATAATGCAATATATTCCTGTGAATCCTACTAAGGACTTACACAGTTGCCCACAGAAATGCAGCTTTGTAGGGGGTGTGGGTGATCTGACTGGAGTGGGCCAGATCTCTTGCCTGTGGAGTTGGAGATTTACTCTGCTGGGGAAAATACATCTCTGACCCAGTGTGTATCTCCCTTCAGCCTTCAGATGAGTGTGTGCAAGAGTTTCAGTGAACAGACGGCAACAGACCAG
This sequence comes from Nomascus leucogenys, assembly GCF_006542625.1. Taxonomy (NCBI): domain Eukaryota; kingdom Metazoa; phylum Chordata; class Mammalia; order Primates; family Hylobatidae; genus Nomascus; species Nomascus leucogenys. Next base: position 29,424,497 of record NC_044381.1, read on the forward strand.
AAGTATAGATAGCATATACCAGCTGAGAGTCTCCTCCAATGCCAGTCTTTCACATGCCCCCTGGTCCATTTTCAGTCACCAGAGGAGCGGAGAGTCTTCAGCTGAATCTCCTGTGCTGGAGGTCTTTCTCTTCTGGGGTCTTAGTATCGTGCTCCATTTCTTGCTTTTCCAGGAATGGGCTAAACTCCCACCATTTCCTCAGCTGAGTGTTCACCTTCCTCATTTCCCCCTGAGTAGCAGCAGCCTGCAGTACCCCTTTTACCCTTTTGCCTTAGCTGGGTTAGGTACACCTTTTCTGCAAGGGTTGCTGTATTTTCCTCCCTCCTCCCTTCCTCTCCAAGCTCCCACTATTACACGAAGGTCCTAGTCAGTTTCATTTTCCAGAGTGCTAATACCACAAAATTTGAAATGTGGTATTGGCCTGGTTGGTCCTGCTTCTTCTCTTTTCCCACTTCTACTTCCCCATGTACTGGATGCTTGCTACGTGTCCAGGACTGCATTCTGTGCTGGGGATAAAAGAATGAAAGAAACAGAACCCTGCCTGGAAGAGCTTGCAGACTGGCTGGAGGATCTAGATGAACAAGAGAGGGAACATAAATAAAGGCAGTGAAACATAATATGTGCCAGAAAACATGATGACATCAACAGTGATGACTAATGTTATTAGTGCGAACTATTATTACCAACAACTAACATTTAATTGTACGGCTACTGTGTATGAGATGCTGTAACTCACTCCTTGTTTATTGTATTTTTAAATATTTTTGTTTCCTTTTGCTATAAAATTTTTACATGTTTGTTTTAAATTTATTTACTTAATTGTAGGTAACTTTTTAAGCCACTTTAAATCCATTTGGAAACAAAGAGAGGAATCAAAGGTAGGCCAGGCGTGGTGGCTCACACCTGTAATACCAGCACTTTGGAAGGCTGAGGTGGGTGGATCAGTTGAGGCCAGGAGTTCAAGACCAGCCTGGCCAACAGGGCGAAATCCCATCTCTATCAAAAATACAAAAAATTAGCTGGCCATGGTGGTGTGTGACTGTAATCCCACCTGCTTGGGAGGCTGAGGCACAAGAATCACTTGAACCCAAGAGGCGGAGGTTGCACTGAGCCGAGATCATACCATTGCACTCCAGCCTGGGTGACAGAGTGATACTGTGTCCCCCCACCCCCAAAAAGGGTAAGCTCACTCTGCTTGGGGGAGTCAGAAAAGCCTTGCTCAGAACAAGCATTTTGTTTTTGTATTTATTTTAATTTTGAATCTGGTTATACATTCATATAGTTCAAATATATAACATAAAAATTATAAATATATATACACATACACATATATATACACATATGCATACACACATACACACATATATATGCATTTATACACACACATATATATATCCCTATTACCCTTTTGTCCATCTCCACATTCTCCAAAGGTAACTACTGCTATTAGTTTCTTGTGTGTCCTTCCAGAATTTCTGTGTGCATACATGAGCAAACGTAAATAAGTTTCTTTCTTCCTCCCCAAAGGTAGCATAATATACTTACTGATGTGTAGTTTGCTTTTTTAAAAAACATTTTATCATTTAATGGTTAATAAAATGGACTCTGGATTAGAATGCCTACATTCAAATCCCAGTTCTGTAATTTACTAGCTGCATGAACTTGGCAAGTTATTTAACTTCTTTGTGCCTTAATGTCTATTTCTGTATGTGAGGTCTTCAAAATCTTGCAACTTTATTATAGACTAAACTTTATCATGTACTTTATGCATATATACGATGCAACTTTATCTTATACTGAAATCTCTTATGGACATTCTATTCTGTTCTATTGGTCTATCTAGTCATATACCTATAACACAGTTTTAATTTTTGAGGTTTTACATCATGTTTGCTATCTGATAGGGCTGGACCCCAGAAGGGGATTTGAAAGATGAATTGAATTTGAAACATAAATGGAATCCCCTCGGCAGAGATGATGACATCAACAGTGACGACTAATGTTATTAGTACAAACTATTACTACCAACAACTAACATTTAATTGTATGTCTACCATGTATGAGATGCTGTAACTCACTCCTTGTTTACTGTATTTTTTTTTTTTTTTTTTTTTGAGATGGAGTCTCACTCTGTCACCCAGGCTGGAATGCAGTGGCGCAATCCCAGCTCACTGCAAGCTCCGCCTCCCGGGTTCATGCCATTCTCCTGCCTCAGCCTCCTGAGTCGCTGGGACTACAGGCGCCCGCCACCACGCCTGGCTATTTTTTTGTATTTTTTTAGTAGAGACGGGGTTTCACCATGTTAGCCAGGATGGTCTCGATCTCCTGACCTCGTGATCCGCCCACCTTGGCCTCTCAAAGTGCTGGGATTACAGGTGTGAGCCACTGTGCCCGGCCTGTTTACTGTATTTTTAAATATTTTTGTTTCTCTTTTGCTGTAAAATTTTTACATGTTTATTTTAAATTTATTTACTTAATTGTAGGTAACTTTTTAAGCCACTTTAAATCCTTCTGGAAACAGAGAGGAATAAATAGAAAAAAAAAACCAGGAACTGTATCAGGTGCTTTGCATAATAAATCCCTAAACCTTGTAATAACCTGTCTTAGTCTGTTTGGGCTGCTGTAACAAAATACCTTAGACTGGGTAATTTATAAACAATAGAAACTTATTGCTCACAGATCTGGCAGCTGAGAAGTCCAGTAACTAGGCATCAGCAGATTCACTGGTGAGGGTCTGTTTCTCATAGATAGCACCTGCTATGTGTTCTCACATGGCAGAAAGGGCAAACAAGCTCTCTTGCTTTTTAAAATAAAGGCACAATCCATTCATCAGAGCTACACCCTCATAACTTAATCACCTCCCATAGGCCTCACCTCTTACTATTACTACATTAGGAATTGTTTCAACATCAGTTTTAGGAGGACACAAACATTCAGACCTTAGCACAATCCTACAAGGTAGATGGCATTATCCTCCTTTTACAAGTGAAGATACTGATGCTTATAGAGGTCAAGTAATTTTCTCAAGACTGTAGAGCAAAAAAATGTAAAGTCAAGATTCAAACCAAGGTCTGCTGATAATACACTGTCTGTGGTTCCTGGTACTTATTTAAACAATACTGAATGAGGTTCTTCATTAAGGTCCTTATAAAGATAGTAGAAAAAAAATACCTGAAAAAGAAATAGAATGGCTGGGCCTGGTGGCTCATGCCTATAATCCCAGCACTTTGGGAGGCGGAGGTGGGCAGATCACTTGAGGTCAGGAGTTTGAGACCAGCCTGGCCAACATGGTGAAACTCCATCTCTACTAAAAATACAAAAATTAGCGCGGTGTGGTGGCGGGTGCCTGTAATCCCAGCTACTTGGGAAGTGGAGGCAGGAGAATCACTTGAACCTGGGAGGTGGAGTTTGCAGTGTGCCAAGATTGTGCCACTGCACTCCAGCCTGGGTGACAGAGCGAGACTCGGTCTCAAAAAAAAAAATTAAAAAAAGAAAAAAAAAAAGAAAAAAGAATGCATGATAGGGAATAATTATATACAGTTTTCCTAATAGTGAATAGATATATATACTAAATATAGACTATGTCAAAGCATCATTACCATGTGATTTAGGTGTTAACCACTGTGCTGGGTGTCGAGGATACAATGATAAATGGGATCTGGCCCCTACCCCTTAACTCCTTCTCTGAGAGTTAGCTAGCAGATCTTTTTAGCCTAGACTCTCCATCTGTTGCACCCTAGGATTCATCTAGTTTGATTCATCTAGGATGTTTCTTCATCCTAAGCAGCTTTATGCCAGCCCTTTTTTGTTTCAAAGTTGTTAATGCATTTATGATTAACCAGTAGTGGCTTCTTGAAGTGCTGTTTTAAAAAGTATACGGTTATATCAGGAGTCAGTGGCAAAAAATGCAGTGATTAGTCATGCCTTCCATGGGGGCAGGCGGGAGAAATGAAGGCAAACAGAACATCTATTTGTCATACCTGAACTAGTTGTCCAGAATGATCAGTTTCTCTCTGCAACTGTTACAAATGATCATTTTATTGCTGGAACTCACCATTTCTTAAATCAGTGTATAAACTATTCCCCTCTTGGGAAGTCCCAGAGTAAAGGAATCCATTTAACTTGGTTTTCACAGTATCACAAACATATTTTTTTGTCCAAGGAACCTGTCTCTTCTTCATTGCTAATTATAAAACACATACCAATGCTGGAGGTGTCACTCTGTTCCAGGTCTGTAGATGTGTTCACCATCACTGCTCATGAATGCTCTTGATTTCCCAGTGTTGTCATAGTGACTTTTGTTGAGGTGGGAAACCCCCGGGCTGAATGCTACCCTGTTCTATGGAGACCCTTATTTAATAGCTTCTCCCTCTATTATGCCATTTAAAATTTCACTTCCTGTCACAGCTGGAGTTAAAAATGCTTACTAGTTGCCTGTCTGGAGTTTTCCTCCTTTAAAATTTTCAAGGCCACACACAAGTGAGTTCTTGCATTTCTGAGGTGTATTAGAGGTAGTTTTGTTTATTCTATTTGTTGGCTGAAAGCCATGCTCATCGATGAAATTTTCTCTCTAAGAAGTTAATCCTTAAATGTCTTTTACTTCTTGGGAAATGCATTTGGACAGCTGAGGAGGTTTCTATTCTCTTGTGGCTACCTGTCTGCCCACAGAAGGTGGAGAGAAAATGGAGGTTGTGCTATATCTTGGTGTAGTCTTGGAAAGAGTATTGCATTTAAAGTCACCAGTGGCCGGGCATGGTGGCTCATGCCTGTAATCCCAGCACTTTGGGAGCCCGAGGTGTGTGGATCACTTGAGGTCAGGGGTTCGAGACCAGCCTGGCTAACATGGTGAAACCCCGTTTCTACTAAAAATACAGAAATTAGCTGGGCTTAGTGGTGTGAGCCTGTAATCCCAGCTACTCGGGAGGCTGAGGCAGGAGGATCACTTGAACTTGGGAGGCAGAGATTATAGTGAGCTGAGATCATACCACTGGCACTTCAGCCTGGGTGACAGCGAGTCTCAGTCGAAAAAAAAAAAAAGTCACTAGCTCTGGATGTAAGTCCTGGTACCATTGCTTAGTTGCTATGCAGTCTTGAGCCAATTAACTAAACTGAATGTCATTTGACTCAAATATAAAATGAAGATTATTATAATATGGAGTTGTTGAGAGGAATAAATGGGATGGTATAGGAAAGCACCTTTGCAAAAGCATTATTGTTAGATGTGGTTTGCATTTTTCCTTGTTGGTTTCTCTATTATTCTTGTCTTAACCAGATGCAGTGTGTATGTGGAATACAGTCTTTCCTGCAGCATCCAGATGTGCTTTTTATGAAAAGCTGGTAGACCAAACACCTGATACTAAATCCAACTTGGTTTTGGTAGTGGGACTTGTCTTGTTTTTCCTTCACTACTCTTCTTGTTCATCATGTAGATTTTCAGCACAGTATTGATCATCATTTATAAATTACACCTTAATTGTAATGTCTTTTAACATGTTTGTGAAGAAAAAGAGGTGCTCTCTCTCCCACAAAACTTTATTATTTTTTATTTTATAAATTAAAAAATATTTTTAGAGACAAGTTCTCACTAAGTCACACAGGCTGGCCTGGAACTCCTGGGGTCAAGGAATCCTCCTGCTGCAGGCTCCTGAGTAGCTGAGATATGGATGTGCACCACCATACCCACCTCACAAACCTTAAAAAAAAAATTTAGTTGAGTGAATGCAGCAGCTAGCTCATGTTCTGGGAGAAATGGGAGCCTAAGAAGGAAAAGACAGAATGTTAGAAGAGAATTACTGGCCAGGTGCGGTGGCGCACGCCTGTGATCCCAGCACTTTGGGAGGCTGAGGTGGGTGGATCACCTGAGGTCAGGAGTTCGAGACCAGCCTGGCCAACATGGCAAAACCCTATCTCTACTAAAAATACAAAAATTAGCTGGACGTGGTGGCAGGCATCTGTAATCCCAGATACTTGGGAGGCTGAGGCATGAGAATCGCTTGAGCCTGGGAGGTGGAGGTTGCAGTGAGCCGAGATCGCACCACTGTACTCTAGCCTGGGGAGTAGAGCAAGACTGTCTCCAAAAAAAATAAAAATAAAAAAAAATAAATTAGTCAGGTGTGATGGTGCATGCTTGTAATCCCAGGCACTCAGGGGGCTGAGGCACAAGGATCACTTGAACTCAGGAGGCAGAGGTTGCAGTGAGCCAAGTTTGCACCACTGTACTCCAACCTGGGTGACAGAGTGAGACTCTGTCTCAAAAAAAGAAAAAAAAGAATTACCTATTTGACAAAATGTTGAGGGTCTGTACTCTGCATCTTAACTCAGGTGAAGACGATGACTCATGAGGTGGGATTCCATTGCATAATACACAGCTTCTTGCCATCTCTCTGGCTCTATCTCACACTTTTTTCTTCTGTCAACTTCTCTTTCCTTCCTGAAACAACTGTAACATTCTTTTCTAGTGGACTGCATGGTATTTACACCACTCAGACCCCTTTTAAGAAGGACTTGCTGCCCATGTCCAGGGAGTGGGTTTGCAGACAGCCTCCAGCTGTCCAGCAGCTTCAGGGTCTATTCCAGCAGGGAGAGTTGCCTTGCCCAGGGTCATGCTATTCCCTGGGGAGCCCACATCCGGTGACTGAGCAGGGTAGAGGCATACATGCTGGGCCATTTCAGCCTGATGGGAGACACTCTGATGGGCATACTTGCTCCGGAGCTCCCTCCCTGGTTAGTTGTGGCTTTAGTGGGCCTGCATCACAGGTCAAACTCTTCTGCCCAATCCTGCCTCCTCCTCCTTTCTTTGATAGATATTGATTCCTAATAAACACTTTTAAAATATGTTTTAAATAGATCAGTTTTATTGAGATATAATTTACATACCAAAAAATTTGCTCTTTTAAAGCGTACAGCTAAGTGGTTTTAGTATTTTTACAAAGTTGTGCAATCATCAGCACTATCTAATTCCAGAATATTTTCATAACTCCTAAAAAGAAGCTCCATACCTATTAGCAGTCACTCCCTATTTTCCCTTCCCTCATCCCCTGGCAGTCATTACTCTACTTTCTGTCTCTAGATTTGCCTATTCTGGATGTTCCATATGAATGGAATCATATAAGTGGCTTTTGTGACTAGCTTCTTTTTTTAGCTTAATGCCCAGCCTGGGCAGCAAGAGCAAAACTCCTTCTCAAAAAAATTAAAAAGGGAGGAGAGAAGGACCAGTTGAGAGGTGATGCCAGAGGGACTGGTAAGGGCTGCATTGTTAGTGGCATTTATGTCATGATGAGATATTTGGACCCTTCCTGAAGCAGTGGAGACTCAGAGAAGGCAGGTAAGGTGTGATCAGGTGTGCCCTCACTTCATTTGTGGATTACAAATGGTGGGCAGCTCTTCTATCTTCGAAATCATTCTGAGTCAGTCCGAGCCTGGGAGGAGGGATGTTGCTGGAGGTGAAGGGATGAATTGTAGGTTGAAGAGGGCATCAGAATGAATATCAGAGGTGCAGGATATGCACATGAGACTCGAGGGAAGGTGGAAAGGTA